>NC_060189.1:51264366-51409366 GCF_021184085.1 Oncorhynchus gorbuscha | reverse complement strand
TTAGCTAACAACGTGCCATTGGAACAGAGTGACGATTGCTGATAATGGGCCTCTGTATGCCTATGTAGATAGTCCATTTAAATTCTGCTGTTTCCAGCTACAATAGTCATTTACAACATTAACAATGTCTACTCTGTATTTCTGATCAATTTATTTGAAATGGACAAAAATATGCTTTTCTTTTCTCAAAAACAAGGACAATTCTAAGTGACCCAAAACGTTTGAACGGTAGTGTATATTTTGATTTGTTTAACACTTTTCTTTTGGTTACTACATGATTCCATGTGTGTTATTTCATAGTTGTCTTCACTAATATTCTACAATGTAGAAAATAGTACAAATAAAGAAAAACCCTTGAATGAGTAGGTGTTCTAAAACTTTTGACCGGTAGTGTACACTGACATCCAAATATTTTGCATTTATCAAACTGCGTTGTGTTCGGCCACAAAAGGCTCTTACATAACCCAAATATGTGAGAAGGGAGACTAATTCAAAGGACAATAGAATGGATGAAGTGGGCTTCCTCAATCCATCCACCATGCAGGTCAGTCGGCGTGCACCAACCATTCCATCTACTTCTTCAGTGATGTCTTTTGCTTTCCCTTCTAGTGCCACCCCAGAGATAACCCCCTTGATAGGCGCCCTGTTTTGATGATCCACACGCGACACATTCCAATCCGATATCTTTATGAGTCGCAAAGCACGCTCCGTCTGCTCCGGACACACACAAACAAAATAAGCCCAATTCTTGTTATTCTCACGGATGCCACGTAATCCAAAACCGTCAGTTTCAAACAAAACATCCGCTTCCGACATCTTCCTACGTTAAGTCTTCACTTAACTACCACTACTACTTATTCTGTGGTTTTTTTCCCCCAATAAGGTGTGTTGCTGCCAACTGGACGGGGTTGGAAAGAAAACAAGTTTAAAAAAAAATCCATATGTGATGTAGAAAATCTAACTTAATCCACACAACAAAAAATAATACTTTAACAAAAACAAAGCTCACTACTTCCATCCTTCAGCTTCATATCTCCCCTCTCAGGCTCTAAGGCTTGAGGGTGGTATGGCTCTTGCCAATACTCCATGCATCTCCTCCGCTGAGAAGTCTTCCAGTCCCAGGAACTGCTCTGCCACATCCACAATGATAGTTATTTTCCTGGACTTCCTCTCCACTTTGGCAGTGCCGTTAACCACCGTAGTTATAAAGGCCACAAAGTCCACCAGCTTGACATGCAAAATGTCTGGCAACCCCTGCAGAGAAGGCCTATTCACCACCATAGGCTCTTCAGGACCATTAGATCCCTCTATCCTTTTTACAGCTGTTTCATATGAAATGTTCTGGTTGGCCCTGACTTCAGCGACCTCATCCTCTTCCACCCTCGTCGGCCATTCTTAAGATGTCGCTTCATGATCCCCACCACAATCGCAACACTTCACATGCTCCTCACTTTTACAACACATGAGATGATCTCTTCCACAACATGGACATCTCAAATTGTCCCTTCTGCAGACACTTTCCACATGTCCATAACCTGTACAGTGATTACACTGCGTTGGTCTTTGGATAAATCCTCTTACATGGTAATTCATATACCCAAACTGCACTTGGGTACGGATGGACTCGTAAAAAAAAACTTTCAAAAAAACTCCACTCACCACACGATTCATCCGCCGTGCATCAATCACCCCATGGATACCTTTTTATTTCTGCAACATCGATTTCCCACAAGACTCCTGCTCAGGAAGTTGGTGGCACCTTAATTGGGCAGAACGGGCTTGAGGTAATGGCTGGAGCGGCATCAGTGGAATGGTATCAAACTCAGTTTCCATGTTTGCCATTCCATTTGCTCTGTTCCAGCCATTTATGAGCTGTTATCCCCTCCGCAGCCTCCTGTGGACGCCAGATATGACCCCCTTGAGGGGTGCCCTGCTCCGAATAGCCACGCATGACATGGCAACCTTCTCGAATCGGGTGAAACACAACACCCGCTCCTTCTGTTCCTCTGATGTACAAGAAATCAGAACGAGTCCACTTCTCATAATCCACACAGAATTCCCTTTACCATCACTCTTTCCACCAGTCTGGATCTCTGAAATGGATTACTCTGATTTGGCAACTTGTTCCGCTCCTCTTCAACAAACGTTCTCCTATAAGACTAGGGGACATACACAGAACTGGACGTTTTATTTCCTAACTCTGCTTTGCTCTGTTTTCCATGCTGTCAGACGCTATAATGGCACAGATATAAAGAAGAGTCCTCCATCTATCTTTATGATCCACACCTCCCTGCTTGCGCCATCTTGCACCTACGAGTCACATCCTCACTTCTGTTTACACTGAAGAGAAAGGATCTTATTGGTTGGGAATCATAGCTCAAAGGGTGTGGTTAAATGAAAATGTATGTGTGCGGTTCTTTGAAATATGATACTGCTCTATTACACATCAAACCTTCTTCTTGTGCATTTCCGGCAGACTAGACGCTGTATCGCTGCATTTCTCAGGTCAGAGTGCAAATTACACATTTAAATATCTAATAACCTCACACCAGTAGATGCAGGCCGGTGGAATACAACAGCTTCCTTGTTATTTCGATTTGCCTATCATTTGAGCTCAATCAAATGTATTTATAAAGCCCTTTTTACATCAGACGTGAAAGTCCTAGCTCAAAATTGTTACAGGCGAAAATGAGGTTAGTCAGGTCACAGAATGACCTATCCTCAGCATACCACCGGCAATATAACATACTTCAATCTCTACCTCACCACATTCCTCACACTTCCCGTCTGTGTGTTTCCCCACTAACAATAACCCACTACCCAATCCACAATGACCCAACCACAGCCTTGTCAACAGAACCCCATCCCTCCTGTCACACCCCAGATACCCAACCTCCCTCTCAGAATTCTGGATAGAAAAACTGCCTTCCCCACTCCCTCTCACACTCACATTGCCACTCCTGGGTCAGCCCCTCTGCTATGATGCTCGTACATTCCATCCCCCCTAATGGGACCACCTTATGCACCGCCTCCTCCTTCACAGCTGCTTTCGGCTACCTCATCTGCTGCCTCATTTCTCCCTACCCCAACATGAGCTGGGCAGTGGCGGTTGTAGACCATTTCAACTGGGGGGGGCCAAGCTGGGGCCAGTTGTACTGTTAGAGGGGCCAGATACATTAGACGTTATTGTTGTCATATCGTTTTCTTCACTGCATTGCAGGCATTAGCAGGCAAAAGACCATGTTCATAATCATCATCGTTGCCACGGTCTAATAACGGATGTAATAAAAAAAAGCAACAGCAAAAACAAGTTATGTAAAAATGATTTCATACTCCATTTAGGGGGGCCACAAGGGGGTAAAAAATAGTTGTCACAGGGGCACTACTAATTATTTCTAATTTATTAACAGATTTGATCACATAAAGGAACAGGTGCAACCTGACTATGCCAAATGTGTTAAAGGTGTTATAAATAATTTATGAATAGAAAAAAAGGCAAAACCAAATCAGAGGCGGGGGGTTGTTGTGTGTAACATCCCAAGGATTCTGGATAGCAAGGACCCCCGGAGGGCAAGGACCGAGCTTTAAAGAGTTTCCACTATGTTCCACAGGTACAAAGTCCAAAAAATGTAGGGTATTGTACAAATTAATAAACTTAGTTTTTGGCTAATTTCAGTGTTTTTTGGCTATGCCAGCACACCAAACAACAAGCCTGTATCATGTGAGCATCCCCAGATAATCAACTAAAAGGACCTAGTAATCCCCCAAAAATTCTGACCCCAGTAGACTTAATGAGAACTACAATATTTCAGCTAAAGAATAGCTACAATTTCTCCCTGTTGTGGACATGCCTATGTCTGATGAGGTAACTCAAGAAGGAGAAGCTCTTGTAACATAGTTTGCACTTGAAGGGCCTCTCCTTGGTGTGAACGGTCTGGTGCTGCTTCATATATTTTGTCTTAGCAAAGAGCTTCCCACACGTGGGGCAGGCAAACGGCTTATCGGCGTCCGTCCTAACGCTCGGCCTACCATGTTGTGACCCAATGACACCAGAGGAGGTAGAAGCATGAGCCACCACCCTCAGGTGGTTAGTGTTGGAGCTCTCTCCTTGACCTCTAGCCATTGTTTGGGTGTTGTTGGGATTGTGTGCTGTGTTATAGGTTAGGTACCTCTCGTTGTGAACACCGATCCTGACCCTGTTTGTATTTGTGGGGTAACCATGAGGTAGCTGAGGAAGGCTAGACCCAGATTCAGGCCCAAGCCTTCTATGAACCCAGACCCCACCAGGCATTAGATGAGACCCTGAAGGAGAAGACCGACTACCACCAGGGGGGTCTCCCACCACTACCTGTGAAGGCTGAAGCCCAGGGTGACCTGCTCTATTCATCATAGATACTGTGGTGTTTGTATCATAGGAACAGGAGGGTCTATCTCTATCAGCCCCAGGCCCTGTATCATCCCTGCACTGAGACTGTGAAGAGAAGGGTCTGGGCTGCAGACTGGATCCCTGACTGGAGCCTCTGTCTCTCTGATGACCACCAGGACCGAGGTTGTTCAGTCCACCTGTCCATTGGTTGTGTTCTGTGTGGTGGTGGAGGCTCTGTCCCTCTTGGTTGGGTCCCGGTTCCGATTCAGGAAGGAAGAGAGACCGCTCCGGATCCAGGGTTCTGATTTGTTGCCAGGGTTTGTGACCAGCCACTTTAGAGGTCCAGTCTCTCCCGCCAGTAACACAGGATATCAGCAGGTCTTCATGGACTGCAGACTGTAAACACAAATTGAACAGAAGAGCATGAAGGTTTATATAAGAAACTCTTTGCTGTACACAGAAACATGACATTCTAAAATGTTAACCACAGTCAAGCAAATATCTAACAATGTGAATCAAATACCTAACAATATAGAGCCATTGGAATGATACAAAAATAACATTAAAACAAAATGGCATTACAATCAGGTGACAAGTAAAACTGAACAAGTTCCACAGACATGTGACTAACAGAAATTGAATAATGTGTCCCTGAATAAAGTGTGTGTGTGTGTGTGTGTGTGTGTGTGGGGGGGGGGTCCAAATCAAATGTAACAGTCAGTATCTGGTGTGGCCACCAGCTGCATTAAGTACTGCAGTGCATCTCCTCGTCATGGACTGCACCAGATTTGCCAGTTCTTGCTGTGAGATGTTACCCTACTCCTCCACCAAGGCACCTGCAATTTTCCGTACATTTCTGGGGGGGAGAGATGGCCCTAGCCCTCACCCTCTGATCCAACAGGTCCCAGACGTTCTCAATGGGATTGAGATCCACGCTCTTCGCTGGCCAAGACATTCCTATCTTGCAGGAAATAAAGCACAGAATGAGCAGTATGGCTGGTCGCATTGTCATGCTGGAGGGTCATGTCAAGACGAGCCTGCAGGAAGGGTACCACACGAGGGAGGAGTATGTCTTCCCTGTAACGCATAGCGTTGAGATGATGCTGTGACACACCGCCCCAGACCATGACGGACCCTCCACCTCCAAATCGATCCCGCTCCAGAGTACAGGCTTTGGTGTAACGCAAATCCAACCATCACCCCTGGTTAGACAAAACCGCGACTTGTCAGTGAAGAGCACTTTTGCCAGTCCTGTCTGGTCTAGTGACGGTGGGTTTGTGCCCATAGCCGACATTGTTGCCGGTGATGTCTGGTGAGGACCTGCCTTACAACAGGCCTACAAGCCCTCAGTCCAGCCTCTCTCAGCGTATTGCGGACAGTCTGAGCACTGATGGAGGGATTGTGCCTTCCTGGTGTAACTCAGGCAGTTGTTGTTGCCATCCTGTACCTGTCCCGCAGGTGTGATGTTCGGATGTACCGATCTTGAGCAGGTGTTGTTACACGTGGTCTGCCACTGCAAGGACGATCAGCTGTCCGCCTCGTCTCCCCGTAGTGCTGTCTTAGGCATCTCACAGTACAGACATTGCAATTTATTGCCTTGACCACATCTGCAGTCCTCATGCCTCCTTGCAGCATGTTCACACAGATGAGCAGGGACCCTGGGCATCTTTCTTTTGGTGTTTTTCAGAATCCGTAGAAAGGCCTCTTTAGTGTCCTAAGTTTTCATAACTGTGACCTTAATTGCCTACTGTCTGTAAGCTGTTAGTGTCTTAACAACCGTTCCACAGGTGCATATTCATTAATTGTTTATGGCTCATTGAACAAGCATGTGAAACAGTGTTTAAACCCTTTACAATGACGATTTGTGAAGTTAATTTGTAAAAATACAAATATCTTTGAAAGTCAGGGTCCTGAAAAAGGGCCATTTATTTTTTTGCTGAGTTTAGAATAACTTGTCTCACTGTTAACACTTGACATTTTCTGTAAATCTGGTATTCTCCCTTTGATAAAAAAATATTTTAGAATACTCTGGAAAAGTTCAAAATTACTTATTATTATTCTGTAAACATGACACTTCATCAGTGAAGCATTTTAGGACACCAACCATCACCATATCCTCTACTCTGCCTCATCATACTCTATTTCCTCAGTTCATCTCATCCAGTAATCTACTACATCCTAAACCAATAGAATTAACTACAAACTAACTAGTTCTACACTACATGTCACTATACAGGGGCCGTGTGCATTTCCTGCTGGTGTATCCTGAGGTAGCTACTCTCTGAGAACCTCTTCCCACAGTGGGTACAGGTGAACAGCATTTTTCCAGTGTGGACCTTCAGGTGCACCTTCAGCTGGTGCTGACGGGAGAACCTCTTCTCACAGTGGGGGCAGCTGTAGGGTATCTCCCTTGTGTGGACCCTCTGGTACCACTTCAGGTTGGAGGAATTGGAGAAACTGGCCCGGCACAAGTGGCAGACTAACGATTTCTCCCCCGTGTGCATCCTTTGGTGGATATCCAGGCTTTCCAACAGAACGAACATGGGAAGCGCTTCTCTTTGCCACCGGATCTACTGATAGCGTTACTACTACTAATACTGTCATTTGTCAATGGGCTTGTGTAGTCATTTAGTGTTGAGGCACGGATATTGTTTGAGGTCTGGTTTAACATTCGGAGAGTGTGAGGAGGACGAATGCCAGGGAGTGTCTGATGTCACAGGGTCCATGTTCCAGTTGATAGATCCTATAGAAGGCAGGCTGAAGGCAGCTCCTGTTAGGGGGTTAAACTGAGGCGCCATCCGGTCTCCCGGGTGGCACAGTGGTAAAGGGCACTGTACTGCAGCGCCAGCTGTGCCACCAGAGACTCTGGGTTCACGCCCAGACTCGGTCGTAGCCGGCCGCGACCGGGAGGTCCGTGGGGCGACGCACAATTGGCATAGCGTCGTCCGGGTTAGGGAGGGTAGGGATATCCTTGTCTCATCTTGCACCACTCCTGTGGCGGGTCGGGCACAGTGCACGCTAACCAAGGTTGCACGGTGTTTCCTCCGACACATTGGTGCAGCTGGCTTCCGGGTTGGATGCGCGCTGTGTTAAGAAGCAGTGCGGCTTGGTTGGGTTGTGTATTGGAGGACGCATGACTTTCAACCTTCGTCTCTCCCGAGCCCATACGGGAGTTGAAGCGATGAGACAAGATAGTAGCTACTAACGATTGGATACCTCGAAATTGGGGAGAAAAAGGGGGTAAAATTCACAAAAAATAATAATAAAAGAACTGAGGCACCATCAGTCTCTCTGAATCACATCTATAGGATCAGGATGGATACGGACACGTCCTCGCAGACCAAAATCTACACCTCGCCCTGGTCTCAGCCAGTCCATTGTCATGGAGCCTAAAATTGGATGTAGTTGTGTTCGACTGTCTGTTTCTGTCTGTCCCATCCACTGACCTTCACTATGTCACCTCTAGTCCTGGCCGCCTCAGTGATGTTGTCCCCTGGACCCTCCTGGGTCTGGGAATCCAAGATGGCCGTCCAGTCTCTGTTAGCTTCCAGCCAACCACCTGCAGGAAGAGGCTATAAAATGGGCTTGACAAACATGTGAGAATTCTACATGTTTTTTTTTGGTCAATTACCAGGTCAAGTTCATACATTGTGTGTTTTTGTATGTAAACACGAGTTGTGTTGATTTCATTTTAATAAATATCCAGATCCATCACTATTCCCATTGAAGATCTATTACTGTATGTAGGCTATATGTCTTTCTCTCTTACCTTGCTCCCCCACCTTTAGTCCACTCAGCAGGTCAATGTTCTCTGGTCCGTCTTGTATTGTCTCCTCTTTGACCAGCAGCAGATCAGGCTTCCCATCCTCCATGTCTACTGACTGTAAGAGTGAGAGGATGTTGGATCAAGAAATCTGATATGAGCACCCTGCTATGGAGCATTTTCTGATTGGGCAATGAGGGATTGCTGTGAGTACTATGCAAACATGTTAATTGATTTAATTACATTTACATTACATTTAAGTCATTTAGCAGACGCTCTTATCCAGAGTGACTTACAAATTGGTGCATTCACCTTATGACCTTTGACAGTCTTTAATGGTTTGATAATTGAAAGGCATGGTCCCACACTAAGACAAAATTAAATCAGGACTTGGGCCCGTATCCACAAAGAGTCTCAGAATAGAAGTACTGATCTAGGATATTTCCATATAATTGTATTAATTGTGATCTAAAAGGCAAAACTGATCCTAGCTCAGCACTCCTGCTCTGAGAGGGTTTGTAGATATGGGCCCTGACCTAATATAATTGACAGTAGTTTACAGTGGGCTCACCTCAGTGAGACTGTGTGTGGTCCTGTGCTGCTCAGCTGGTTCCTCTGTGGGTTCAGGAGGAGGTGTAGTCTGGTTGTCATCCACGACTATGGCCTCCTCAGGGTTCCCCAGACCCTCCTCACACCCCTCCTCCTTCACCAGCAGCACCTCTGGACCCTCCTCCTCCTGGAAGAGACAGGTGATACAGATCACACAGACAAACACTCCCTCAGGTATGTACACAAAGATAAAACACACTTTTGACAGAGTCTTTACCCATCCCCACCACGTTTGAGTCATATACTGTATTTACAGAATGACTTCATTGTTGTTAAACCCATCATGGTGGACATAAATATGTTGTGGGTAAATGGGTCAGCTATGATAAGTCAAGTCATCAGACAAACCTGACTAAACTATTTTGACGTGTACAGTAGGTGTTTGTTAGTGAGTAGGTATATATTTGTTCTAAAGAGCTGTCATGTTTATGCAGAACAGGGTGAGATCATATGTGATGTATATTAAAGAGAGTCTCAATGAAAGTCTAAGAATGAAAAGTCCCATGTAGGTGTTTATTGAACATAAACAAGTTTGAAATACACCATCTGAAAACCACACACACGTCTCAATTAAACATCTGCATGAACTACATGAACTGCATTCATGTTATCTTAGTGTCTTGGGGGGGGGGGAAACATTTTAAATGGAAGTAATGTACTAGGCATGTGAAAACCATCATATAGCCTACACCAGTGTTTCCCAATTTCGGTTCTCAAGTACCACCAACATTAAACATTTTTATTGTGGCACTAATTCAACTTGTCAACTAATCATCAAGCCCTCTGAGTAGAATGAGGTGTGCTTGTCCGGGGCTACAATGAAAATGTGTACCGTTGGGGGACTTGAGGACTGGAGTTGGTAAAACACTGGCCTACACAGTACAAACACTAAGCAATATACTTTTTAGGCTTATACATCCTACAATGTCTGGGCCTTGCACTTCAACACTCGTAGTTGTTGTGGAAATTGACCCACTGCTGTTGTTTACTTTGCATCTGCGTCATCTCTCTGAGTGTTCCTTTAATGCAGGGTTTGATCTAAACGTCAGAAGCTATCGAGTGGAATGGTTACTTTCGTTCGGTTCTAATTTTGAGTAAATAACTCACGGACACCAGAGAAGCTTAACCAAGTTGAATTCTTCCCAAAGGGTCGATACAGCTGTAATTCCGACACAGACATGGCTTCCCCCGTGGTAGTATTCATACCCCACTGTGGGTGGAGTCTCCTCCTTATCGCTAAACATTGCATCATTATTGCTAAGCAGGGAACTAAGTGATATGAGCCTTCAACGGTTTCTCCCCTTACCAGTACTGTCACATGCAATTGTTTTCCCTGCACTCAGCCCCCCCCCCCTCATGTCTCTTTTGTAACTAATGTTCCTATACTTCTGAGTATAAAAATGTTCCAGGTTTAACCCAGAATCCAACACTTTCTATGTTATAGAGTGGAATGGTTTTTCTGCTGGTGTATCCTGAGGCATCTCCTCTCAGAGAACCTCTTCCTGCAGTGCGTACAGGCGAACGGCTTCTCTCCTGTGTGGACCCTCTGGTGCCTCTTTAAATGACCAGCCTGGGTGAAGCACATGTGACACTGGGTACAGCTGAAGGGTTTCTCCCCTGTGTGGACCCTCTGGTGCCTCTTCAGGGTGCCAGCCTGGGTGAAGCGCATGTGACACTGGGTACAGCTGAAGGGTTTCTCCCCTGTGTGGACCCTCTGGTGGATCTCCACATTCTGGGAGCAGCTGAAGCTTTTGTTACAGAACATGCAGAGGAACCGTTTCTCTTTACCATTGCCTGACGTGGCTCCCCCTCCCTGAGCCTGGGCTCTAGCTCTGTCGTTTGAGTTCAATTCCTGATCTAAAAGGATGTGGCCGTGTGAATCGGAAGGCCCCATGGACATGGATAATGGGTCGCGATCCCTGAACATGTGTAAAGAGGAGTGGGTCGGGACATTTAGATTTGTCTCTAGGCTGTCCCTGTAGTCTAAGAAGTCATTACTGTTGCCCTGTGAGTGTCCTTCTCTTAAGTGAGTCTCGTCTGCATTCCATGTCAGAGGAGCATCACTCTCCACTTTCACAGTCATCTCATCTACGACCAGACCCTCCCCTTTCTTATCTAGACAACCTTCAGAGTTTACACTACTACTGTACCGGTTCCAGTCTCCTCTAGACAAATCAGTCTGTCTCTCTAAACCCAAGAGCATGTTGCCAGGGTCCATCTCTGTAGCGTAAGAACAAGAAGGATCATCACCTCCAGTGTCTAACGTGTCACCATCTCCATGGGAATGAACAGTCTTCTGGCTCTGGTGAAATACTGGTAAATACTCTGATCCGGGAGCAGGAGAACAGCCCAGTCTCTCCAGACAAAGTTTCTCTAGGTCTGATCTGTGGTCAGATCCTGTGTGTAAGAGGCTGTGTGTTACAGTTAAAGTCTCGTTGTCTGTCTCGGACTTGAGGACGGCGTTCGGCGTTCCACTGACCTCCATGATGCTGCGTCGGGTCCTGGGCTGGGGCGCGGCGGCAGCGAGGTCCTCCGTGGCTTCAGGGGGCGCTCCAGTCTGGATGTCTCTGCAGTGACGTGGGTCCTCCTGTCCTTCAGACCTCTCCTGCTTGACCCTAGGCCCTGCAGCCTCTGCATCTGCAGACTGACACAAGAGGTTATTACCGGTACATGAGTTGAATTGTATAACAATGTCGTGGGGAAGTCTCACAAGCTCCCCTGTGGCAAGTGAATAGCCGAAGGGAGCCTTTCTGAAATAAACTGGCCACATTTAATGTACCGTAAATTTGATGCAACACTAACCTCGATCACGATAACATGCTGGGTTGAGGTTCCACTCCCTTCGTCAACAGTGATTGGTTGGTCATCTCTCCATGTATTATGTCCCGCTGGCTTCACAATGCTTCTGTAGCCTCCAGTGAAATGTCCTTCACCTGAGAGAGTAATTGGGGGGGAAAAGAGGTTAAGTTCAGTACTGTCAATGTTCAACACTACTGTACACTGTTTACAAGGCAAGGATGTTAGGGAACACTTAGCATAACTTATTGATATACTATTTATAGATCGATATTGTTTTCATTGAGGAAATAAAAGAAAATGCCATAAATCAAGAATCTGGTTAGAATGTGTCTTTGCACAAGATCACTAAGTAATTAGGGGAATTATTGCATACTATCAAAAACTGACCAAGACCAAATTCTGGTTAACCATATCATTAACACATCTAAAGTTACACATGCTCAGAAGAGAACGGGGCTATAGGCCCCACAGGCTCTGCCATGTCGTCCAGTCGATATGTGCCAAACTTGAGGTGATGTGTTCACCTTTTCATAAAAAGTATGAAACTTGGTACACTTTGGAACCCTGAATATGTTCAGATCTATGGGGCGATCACAAAAACGGCACTTTTTCATTCTGACACAACTAAATGTATTTTAGATGTAACGGGTTGAAGGTTGGAGTGGAGTGCATGTGACCATCTAGGCCAGACCAGTTGTCAATTTACTCAGAGTAGGGTAGAGTATACAGTACATGTCCATTATACAGATATTCATTTTAGGCAAGATTCATGGCTTGGATGACCAACAGGGTCATAGCAGATCAGTGTGTACGAGACCCTCAAGCTAGAGAGTTGTCCACAAAGGCTGACAAATCTCATTCTAAATAGATGCACATACTCATTCCACTTCATCCTCTTTGGGACATTAGCCCATAATGAGTCAAAAGGTTGACCTTAAAATGAGGGACAGACATTTCACGTGAGGAGATGAACCACTAATCACATGAAATAAATAAAATCTTCAGAAATGACTGTCAAAGAAACACAACTAGGGCTTTACAATGATGGTGAAAACTTGGGAGAAATGTTGGGGTTAAGTGGGTTCAAATATTCTAAGTCACAGAAGAGACACAGAGGGCGACATGTCAAAATGCTGAATTGTGGCACATTAGGAAGTCTTTATTCATATAGACAAATCAGATGTATTCAATGTTCCATGTGGTCTATATTAAGGGAAACGTCATTTAATATAAACAGGCTTTAAATGTAATATTGGTGCACAATTTCTACTTAAAATATCAAAGGAATGCACAAGGTACTCATTTGGTGAAACGACCCTTGAAGTAGTCAAAAAATGTCCATGTTTGTAACTATCTTGAGAAGCATACCATAGAACCTCAATCTTCCAGCACCATGCATACTACCAAAGCCTTCTTGAAGTCTATGGTTAAAAAGTTAAAGGGAGGGGGGGGGGGGCACACATATGTCCCTGTCCTGTTCAGAATCCTGCTTGCTATTGCCTTAGATTGGTGTCAATAGCTGACTCCATGCTACTTCATTCATAGACGCAAAACTGCTTTAGCGCCCATTGGCAATAGTATCTTCCGACCTGGGTAGTTTTGTTATTAAGAGCCCCAACACTTGCTTTCAACATTTAACATACATCGCTTGCCGTACGGTTTTGGGAACATAAGGAACGTAATCTTTCATATCAGCAATAAATTATTTACGACACCTTTTTATAGGGTTACCACACAGCCATATTAACATGTTACAGTGCTTGTTTATGGAAAACAGAAGGACGACAGAGTGGACTACCTGTGTTAGTTAGCTACCTGCTCTCCGAACACCTGTGTAAACGGAAGACGGACGCCACTGAAAAATACTGTCTGTTGGTTGCAACCGTGTTTAATTCAAACAAGTTAACAGTGTACAGTAAGTGTGTATTTTGCATTTGTGAAATCATTTTGATGTGATATGAATGTAAAGGTCTTTATGCTTCTACAACAGTACCGCAATTGAGAATCAATTCATGTTTAGAAATAGTGTTTGGCTGTTTTGGCTTCCAGAGACAATTCGCCTTTAAACAAAACATTTTAGATCCTTTGACTATAAGGAGTAACATTAGGCTCATTTAGTCCAATATTGGCCTAACTCTATGAATACATTTCCAGTAAAACAGAATAAATAAAAAAAATGGTTGATTCCGCATTGCTCCTAAACTGGGACTCACTTTCAAGTGTTGTTTCTCAAAAAAAAGTTTTTTTTAAATCAACAGAAACCTGCTCATGGCAGTCCACCATTATATAATTATCGGAACTGTTTATGATGTTGTACTTGACCATCAAAGCATACACTACATGGCCAAAAGTATGGTCACCTGCTCATCAAAACTCTCCTTCCAAAATCATAGGCTATAATATGGAGTTGGTCCCCCCCTTTGCTGCCATAACAGCATCCACTCTTCTGGGAAGGCTTTCCACTAGATATTGGAAAATTGCTGCAGGGATTAGCTTCCATTCAGCCATGAGCATTAGTGAGGTCGGGCACTGATGAGAATGCGTTTCCACCCGGCTCGCAGTCGATGGGGTTGAGGTCAGGGCTCTGTGCAGGCCAGTCAAGTTCTTCCACACCGATCTCAACTAACCATTTCTGTATGGACCTCGCTTTGCATGGGGGCATTGTCATGCTGAAACAGTAATGAGCCTTCCCCAAACTATGGCCACAAAGTTGGAAGCACAGAATCGTCTAGACAGGCCTGGAGAACTCCAGTCCTCGGGGGCCTGATTGGTGTCACACTTTTGCCCCAGCCCCAGCTAACACACCTGACTCTAATAATCAATTAATCATGATCTTCAGTTCAATGCAATTAGTTGAAATCAGGTGTGATTGCTATGGATGGGGGAAAAGTGTGACACCAATCAAGCCCCCGAGGCCTGGAGTTGCCCAGACCTGGTCTAGCATGTCACTTGAACTAAGGAGCCGAGCCTGAACCATGAACAACAGCCCCCGACCATTATTCCTCCTCCACCAAACTTTACAGCTGGCGCTCTGGATTTGGGGCAGGTAGCATTCTCCTGGCACTTCAGGGAATGCGTTTCCACTGTTCCAGAGTCCAATGGTGGCAAGCTTTACACCCCTCCAGCCAACACTTGGCATTGTGCATGGTGATCTTAGGCTTGCGTGCGGCTGCTTAGCCATGGCAACCCATTTCATGAAGTTCCTGACGAACAATTATTGTGCTGACATTGCTTTTAGAGACAGTTTTGAACTCGGTAGTGATTGTTGCAACCGAGACAGACGCTCTATGCCATGGGTGTCAAACTCTGGCCCGTGGGCCAAATTTGGCCCGCGGGGTAATTATATTTGGCCCGCGAGACAATACCAAATTACTACTAGAGCTGGCCCGCCGGTATTATACAGCGCATTCACCACTAATACTACGAATCCCATAATGCTCTGCTGTTTTCGCGCGCCAATCAGGACAGGACCCAGAAACGCCCTTCCCAAAAATGGCAAAAAGAAAGGCAGAAAACAGGAGCTTTCTGGACAAGTGGGGGGCAGAATATCTGTTTACATATGTAAAAGACAAACCTGTGTCTTGTTTGTGGAGTCAACGTGGCTGTAAGTACGGAGTACAACATTAGACGACACTATGAAACGAAACACCATGACAAATACAAGGACCTGGACATGACTCAAAGGAGCCAGAAAGTAGAGGAGATGAAAAGAAGTTTGGTTTCACAACAGAATATGTTTAAAAAAGCCACATCACAAAGCGAGGCTGCTGTAAAGGCTAGTTATATAGTGGTAGCAGAGATCGCAAAATCAGCCCGGCACTTTAATGAGGGAGAGTTCATGAAAAAGTGGATGATGAAGGTTTGTGACCTCGTATGCCCAGAGAAAAAACAAGCATTTTCAAACGTGAGCCTGAGCAGGAACACAGTAGCTGATCGCACATGTGATCTTGCCACCAATCTGTATGACCAGCTGATGGAAAAGGGAAAATATTTTGTTGCGTTCTCCCTCGCTGTGGATGAGAGCTGCGACGCATCTGATACTGCTCAGCTGTCAGTCTTCATCCGTGGAGTGGACTCAAATCTGTGTGTTACGGAGGAGCTATTAGGATTCAAATCAATGCATGGCACAACCACAGGAAAGGAAATCTTTGAGGAGGTTTCCAAATGTTTAACTGAAATAAAGCTGCCGTGGGATAAACTCGTTGGATTAACGACAGATGGTGCGCCAACGATGTGCGGTAAAAAGAGTGGACTGGTGGGCATGGTTCGGGAGAAGATGCGGGAAGAGAACTGTGCAGGTGAGCTAACTGCATCATACATCAGGAAGCACTGTGTGTCAAAGCCCTAAAGATGGAACATGTTATGACCACAGTAACACAGGTAGTTAACTTTATAAGAGCCAAAGGTCTAAATTACATTTACATTTACATTTAAGTCATTTAGCAGACGCTCTTATCCAGAGCGACTTACAAATTGGTGCATTCACCTTACGACGACATCCAGTGGAACAACCACTTTACAATAGTGCATTTAAATATTTTAAGGGGGGGGGGGGGTGAGAAGGATTACTTTATCCTATCCTAGGTATTCCTTAAAGAGGTGGGGTTTCAGGTGTCTCCGGAAGGTGGTGATTGACTCCGCTGTCCTGGCGTCGTGAGGGAGTTTGTTCCACCATTGGGGAGCCAGAGCAGCGAACAGTTTTGACTGAGCTGAGCGGGAACTGTACTTCCTACTTCCTCAGTGGTAGGGAGGCGAGCAGGCCAGAGGTGGATAAATCACCGCCAGTTTAAATCTTTTCTGGAGGAGTGTGGTTCGGATAACGCAGACGTGCCGTATCACACAGAGGTGAGATGGCTAAGCAGAGGAAAAGTACTGAACAGATGTTTCGAGCTGTGTGAGGAAATATGTCAATTCCTGGAAACCAAAGGGAAGGATACAGCAGAGCTCCGGGAGCAAAAGTTCCTGTGTGAGCTGGCCTTTCTCTGTGACATCTCGAGCCATCTCGATGCGCTGAACCTGCAGCTTCAGGGGCGGGGGCGCATCATCACAGACATGTACGCTGCAGTGAGGGCCTTCAAAACTAAACTGTGCCTGTGGGAGAATCAGATGCTGCAAGGAAACCCTTGCCATTTTCCCTGCTGCCAATCCATAAAAGTGCAGATCTCTACCGCCGTGTTCCCATGCGCACAGTTTGCTGAAAAACTCAAGTGTTCTCGCCGCTGAGTTTAGCCGGCGATTTGCCGACTTTGATGCCCAGAAATGCAAGTTTGAACTGCTTAGTAATCCCTTCGCAGTTGATGTGGAAAATGCACCAACCAACATCCAAATGGAGCTGATTGAACTCCAGTGCAACGACACGCTGAAGTCAAAGTATGATGCTGTGGGCGCCGCACAGTTTCCACGGTTCATCCCTGACACAATGCCTCAGCTCCGCACCCAAGCTGCTCAGATGCTCTCCATGTTCGGCAGTACTTATCTATGCGAGCAACTTTTCTCCTCGATGAGGATGACCAAAACAACTCACAGGAGACATCTGACTGATGAACATCTTCGCTCGATACTGAGGATTTCTTCAGCTCAGAGCTTGAGCCCAGACATTGATGAACTAGCATCCAAGAAGAGATGCCAGGTATCTGGCTTGGGCACATCAGATTAGACCAGTGTGCAATAATTAACGTTTTCTTTATGCACTTTTTCTTGCTACAAGGCATGGGCTTGAATGGTTGATTGATTTATTATCATTTTATTTGTAAAATTATTAGCCAGTGGAAAAAGTTTATTTAGGTATTTAAATCAGAAGGCTGCAAATAGAAAAGAGGCATACAATTTTTATTTAAATTGTATTTATTTAATAAATGAATGCCATTGATGTGTTTTTTCATTTGAAATTCGATTTTGCATGTCTCCACTATTAAATTATATATTGTATGGTAATAAGCGATGCTTTTCCATATTCAATGTTAAAGCAAAACTTGTTTGGGTCCATATTAAAAGGTTAATTTGTTCAATGTTGGCCCGTGACTTTGTTCAGGTTTTACATTTTGGCCCACTGGGTATTTGAGTTTGACACCCCTGCTCTATGCGCTTCAGCAGTCCCGTTCAATGAGCTTGTGTGGCCTACTACTTCGTAGCTGAGCCGTTGTTTCTCCAAGACATTTCCACTTCACAATAACAGCACTTACAATTGACCGGGGCAGCTCCAGAAGGGCAGAAATTGAACGAAGTGACTCATTGAAAAGGTGGCATCCTATGATTGTGCCACGTTGAAAGTCAAAGCTCTTCAGTACAGGCCATTCTACTGCCAATGTTTGTCTATGGAGATTGCATGGTTGTGTGCTCGATTGTTTACACCTGTCAGCAATGGGTATGGCTGAAATAGCAAATCAACTAATTTGAAGAGGTGTCCAAACTTTTGGCCGTGTAGGTGTCATTTTAAAAATATTTTTCATAAATCACATTCTGTGTTGTGTTTGGTTCAGCAGATATGACAGAAAATGCATTGTCCGGTTATGGTGGAATAGCAAAATGACGTTTGAGGTTGTGCATGGCATCCTTCTAGTCATTGACCATCAAAACATAGGGGTGGGTATACATCACATTTTCCGTAATATCATGTTAGATTATTTGGTTATGGTGGAATGGAAAAAAGCCACCAGGATGCGTTTTTTCTTTTTTACGATGGCTGCATGTGTGTTCAGGACCCCCAAACTCTACTTGTGTACTAAGGGTGTGTTCGTAAATTAAGAACGTTTCGCTCTCGGAGTGCACACTGGACGCTCTGATCGAGGAAGTGGGTTCATCCGAGCGTTCTGACCTCAAAACGGTAGTCAAGCACCCAAGCTAACAGGCTAAAGTTGGCTAGCTACTTCCAGACACATGAGAGAACACCTCACTCTGACCATTTTACTCGCCGTAGCAGAGCTGGTTAGGCTGTTTTCATGTTATCTAGATCGTTGGTGACAAACTGCTGGCAACAATAGAATCCCTTTTTTTGCCGAGGTTTACTGACACCGGTCACTTTTAACCGGTGTTGCGCGTTCGTAAGTTCATGTTATTCTGCCCTCTCTGGCACACCCAGACGAGAGTGCGCTGAAATCAGAGTAGATAGATTGAATTTACGAACGCACCCTTGGTGTCATGCTTTTATGAAAGCGTGAACATAATTTCCACATATTGCCAGGGCTATTCTGAAAAATGTACCTCTTGCCGTTGCTCTGTATCGGTCGAGGATCTTGACACTTCTGGGACTGGCGAGAACGCGCTCTCGCATAGTCTTCTCTGTGCGTTCCCGTGACACTTTCATTTCCAGAAGCTGTAGTTTCCTCCTCAATGTCCTGTTTTCTTTCTGGCTTTGAGTTATTTCCAAACGAAACACTTCATAGTCGTCGTCTACGACTTTACAGATCTCCGCCACGGCTGCATTCGCTAGCACCTCCATGATGGAGGCTATTTGAGTGTGGAAAACCATACTGTTCACGTTAGCCATTGTTAGATGCTATCTAGGTAACGTTAGCTATCAGTCAAGTCCTGTCTCCAAATCGAATTAAAGACTACATTGGATAAGTATGTGATGCTGTGCAATTAAATGAGTAATATTTTTGCTAAAACGCTGACGTTTTCTTGATCACTGTTTACTTCCTTTTTACTTCTTCTTCGGAGTTTAACGGCGGTTGGCATCCAATATGTTGCATTGCCTCCCCCAACTGGACTATAATATAAATCCATTATACTTTCTGATAATAAAAAATAAGACATATATATTTTAAAATACATAAACACCCTTCCAACTAACCCTACACTCATTAACCCACTACTTTGACCCTATCTGCTCCTGCACCATGCCAAAGGCCTGGTATTTATAAATGCATTTATAAAGCCCTTTTTACATAAGCAGATGTCAAAGTGCTATACAGAAACCCAGCCTAAAACCCCAAACAGCAAGCAATGCAGATGTAGTAGCACAATGAGGTTCATTTTGAGAAAAGACTGCTAACCTTGATAGCTATCTATGTATAACTAATTTCTCTCACGATTATAAAGCAAACAAAAAACTGCATATTATTGGCCTAAAAGGTTTGCTGTGTTAGCCCAGTCTATCTTATCTAGGGTCCAGGGTCAGGATTGCCTTCAGAAAGTATTCACACCCCTTGAATTTTTCCACATTTTGTGTTAGCCTGAATTTAAAATACATTAAATTATTAATTCCTTTGTCACTGGCCTACACACAAAACCCCATAATGTCAAAGTGGAATTATATTTTTTGAATTATTTTACTAATGAATTAAAAATGAAAAGCTGAAATGTCTTTAGTCATTAAGTATTCAACCCCTTTGTTATGGTAAGTCTAAATAAGTTGAGCATTAATGTTTAACTTTTTTTTTTATGACTTCATCTCTGTACCCCACACATGCAATTATCTGTAATGTACATCAGTCGAACAGTGAATTTCAAATACAAAGACCAGGGAGGTTTTCCGATGCCTCGCACAGAAGGCCACCTATAGGTATTTCAATATATATATTTTTAAAGCAGACATGAAATAACTCTTTGGGCATGGTGAAGTTATTACACTTTGGATGGTGTATCAATACATCCAGTCACAACAAAGATACAGGCATCCTTCCTAACTCAGTTGCCTGAGAGGAAGGAAAGTGGTGGCTGCATCATGTTATAGGCATGCTTGTAATCGTTAAGGAATGTGGGGGTTTTCAGGATAAAAAGTTAACGGAATGGAGATAAGCACAGGCACCACCCGTAGAGGAAAACCTGGTCCAGTATGCTTTCCACCAGACATTGGGAAATTAATTCACCTTTCAGCAGGACAATAACCTAAAACAAGGCCAAATATACACTGGAGTCGCTTACCAAGATTGATGTTAAATGTTTTGACTTAAAGCAGCTTAAATCTATGGCAAGACTTAAATGGCTGTCTAGCGATGATCAACAACCAACTTGACAGAGCTTGAAGAATTGAAAAAATTGTGTGCAAATATTGGACAATCCAGGTGTGCAATGCTCTTAAGAGACTTAGCCAGAAAGACATCACAGCTGTAAACACTGTCAAAGGTGATTCCAACATGTATTGACTCAGGATTGTGAATACATATGTAAATTAGATAGCAAATTTCTTAAATAAAATACAGTTAGCGTTTCTAAAAACATGTTTAGATGGATGAGAGAAAAAAATATATTGAATACCTTTTGAATTCAGGCTGTAACATGACAAAATGTGGAATAAGTCAGGGGCTATGAATACTTTCTGAATGCATTGTATTTCCAGCCCCCAAACATGGAAACGGAAAGAGACGTTTGTCACACAAAACACCAAAGTCTAATGACATTTTGACGATTTTTCATTAGGCCAGAATTTATACATCCACTGCTGTCCACGTGTCTCTGTCAGCCATTCATCACTGCCTTGGAAAAATGTCAGTGTTCCCGTCGAACCACGTCGAATTTTGGAGAAGTTATACCACTGATTTTCAAGTCCATTCGCAAATTGTTCATGCCTCAGCTATTCTGTAGCCTAATGAAAAATAATAGTGTAATAGCCTACAGTTTTCTTGACATTTTGCTTGCATTATTGTGATTGGCTCATGTTTTACCGGTACGGCGTACCCCCACTATTTATTTTGCCGGGACGCCACCAGGACCACCTTACTTTCATCCTGATTACATGTCACCATACTCTATACAAGGGCCGTGTGCATTTTCTGCTGGTGTGTCCTGAGGTAGCTCCTCTCTGAAAACCTCTTCCCACAGTGCGTACAGGAGAATGGCCTCTCTCCCGTGTGGACCTTCAGGTGCATCTTCAGCTGGTCTTGGCGGGAGAACCTCTTCTCACACTGGGGGCAGCTGAAGGGTTTCTCCCCTGTGTGGACCATCTGGTGCCTCTTCAGGTGGTCCTGGCGGGAGAATCTCTTCTCACACTGGGTACAACTGAAGGGGTTCTCCCCTGTGTGGACCCTCTGGTGGATCTCCACCTTCTGGAGGCACCTGAAGCCTTTGTTACAGAACATGCAGAGGAACCGTTTCTCTTTACCATTGCCTGATGTGGCTCTCCCTCCCTGAACCTGGGCTTCAGCCCTGTTGTTTGAGTTCAATACCTGATCGAAATGGTGTGAACCGGAAGGCCCCATCGACGTGGACACTGGGTCGCGATCCTTGAACGCATGTAAAGGAGAATTGGTTGTGATGTTTAGATTTGTCTCCAAGCTTCCCCTGTAATCTAAGAAATCTCTGCTCTGTGAGTGTCTATCTCCTAGGTGACTATCTGCATTCTGTGCAGGAGGAGCATCGCCCTCCACTTTCACAGTCACCTCATCTACCACAATAACCTCCCCTTTCCTATCTAGACACCTTTCAGAATATACACTACAACTGTACCGGTTCCAGTCTTCTCTAGACAGATCAGTCTGTGTCTCTAAACCTAAGGACATGTTGCCAGGGTCCATCTCTGTATCATAAGAACAGGAGAGATCATCAACCCCAGTGTCTAGCACATCACCATCTCCAAGGGAATGAACCGTCCTCTGGCTCTGATGAAATACCGGTAAGTAATCTGAGCCAGAAGCAGGAGGACAGCCCAGTCTACCCAGCCCCTCTGGGTCTGATCTGTGGTCAGACCCTGTGTGTAAGAGCCGGTGTGTTACATTTAAAGTATCAGTGTCTGTCTCTGACTTGAGATTGACATTCAGAGCGGTGGCCAGGTCCTCTGAGGCTACAGGGGGCACCACTCCAGCCGCTGCTCCAGTCTGGATGTCTCTGCTGTGTTGTGGGTCCTCCTCTCCTTCAGTACTCTCCTGCTTGACCCCAGGACCTGCAGCATCTGCATCTACAGACTGACAAGAACAGAGGAGGTTATAATCGATATAATTGGATAACAATGTCTTAGGGAGTCTCACAAACTCCTACACGGCATATACATATTGATGCAAGCCAGTGAATAGCTGAGGAAAGCATTTCTGAAATTAACAAGCCACATTTAAGCAACATGTTACACTATGACACTAACCTCTATCACGATAGAATGCTGGGTTGAGGGTTCACTCCCCTCATCTATAGCTATGGGTTGGTCATTTCTCCACCCATTGTGTCCCGCTGGCTTTACAATGTTCCTGTGGCCTCCAGTGGGATGCCCTTCACCTAAGAGAGTGATTGGGGGAAAGGGGTGGTTAGATTAAAATAATATAAAAATAATAATATATGCCATTCAGCGGACGCTTTTATCCAAAGCGACTTACAGTCATGTGTGCATACATTCTACATATGGGTGGTCCCGGGGATCGAACCCACTACCCTGACGTTACAAGCGTCATGCTCTACCAACTGAGCTACAGAAGGACCATGTGAATGCTCAACGCTATATTATATATTATTTACAGTCTACAATTGGCAGGAATGTAAGGTAACACTTCTTATAACTTGTTGACATACTATTTATTGATTGATTGTGTTCCATGCATCACATTATTTTAAAAGTATGATAATAGGAAATTCAGTAAATCAAGAATCTGGGTAGAATATGGTGGTGTCTTTGTGCAAGAATTTGTCCTTAATTTGTCCTGACTGGTAAAATAAAAGTAAAATACAACAAATGTGCAAGATAGTATGCAATTCTTCCCCTGATTACTTAGCAAGACCCAATTCTGGGTAACACTTCTAAACGCATGCGAAACGGGACGAAAGCCCCCGCAGCCTCGGCCTCCTGCAAAATATACCTCTTGCCATTCCTCTGTATCGCTCTCGCATTGTCCTCTCTGCGCGCTCCCGTGCTGCCTTCAGTTCCAGTAGCTGTAGTTTCCTCCGTAATGCCCTGTTTTCTTTCTGGCTTTGAGTTATTTCCAAACGAAACACTGCATAGTCATCGTCTACGAGTTTACTGATCTCTGCCACGGCTGAATTCGCTAGCACCTCCATGATGGAGACTATTTGAGTGTGAAACACCATACAGTTAGCCATTGTTAGTTAGCTAGCTAGCGTTACCTAGATAACGTCTATCAACCAAGTCCTGTCTCCAACGAGAATTAAAGACTACATGGGGTAAATATGTGATGCTGTGCAGTTAAATTGGTAATATTTTAAATTAACTTGGTGTTAATAAACGTCAAAATAACAACAATAAAAACGCCAAGGTGGAAATTGTTCTTCGTCATTGTTTCCTTCCGTTTACACTGTAGAGAAAGTATGTTATTGGTTAGCGTCATAGCGCAAATGGTGTTGCAAAATAAAAAGTGCGCTCTGTTCTTTGAATTACGGTACCAGAGATACTGGATACAATGACGAGATGCTTGTATCCCCGCCCTAACAATGGGACTCGTTGTCCACAGAGCGGAACGGCTGACTGTCAAACTCCAGCCGAAGCCTATGGAGACCCTTCGTGGCCTTGGTGAAGAAGAAGAAGAAGAAGAAGAAGAAGAAGAAGAAAAAAAACAGCCAGACTAAATCGTTCGCTCAGTTTTGTTTTATTTGTTCCGCCTGTTTTCTTTTTATCCATTCCATCTTATTTTATCATTTCCCTCAGAATTTATTTTATAAATTCCTGTGTTTGTTTTTTTAAAGTCTGGGGGCCCAGAGTTTTGCCTTATCTGGTTGGCTAAACCAGAGGTTCTCAAACCTGTCCCCGTAGACCCCCAGCCGGTTCATGTATTTGATCTGTCCCAGAGCTAACGCATCTAATTTAACTTGCAAACTAATCATCAAACCCTTGACTAGGTGAATCAGTTGAACTAGTTCAGGGCTCAAACAACATTGTGAAACATCTGGGGGTCCCCGAGGAGAGGTTTGAGAACCACTTTATATGGGCAATGATGGAACCAGATTGTTTCTAATCAGGTCATATGGTTTAAAAAAAAATAGACATCTGTGATTGGACAATAAAACGAACAGGGCTGAGTTTGCTTTAAGAAGGGTTGCAATTGTGTAGGAATTTGCATCTGCAATTAAAAGAGTTACTCACATAGTAAGTCATCAATATTGTGCTGGTCTATTAATTCCAGTCAATTATTTTGGATGGATAAGGTCTAGGTAGACTAGCCACCCGAAGTTGGAATATAAAGCTAATTTGGTCACATTCACATTTTCTCTTAACACAAATAAATAGGCCTATTTTAGGCTATAAATCCGTTAACCACCTAACTGAGGATCTCAATTTAACCTTGCGCAATACCCTAGATGCAGTTGCACCCCTAAAAACTAAAAAAATGTCTCATAAGAAACTAGCTCCCTGGTACACAGAAAATACCCGAGCTCTGAAGCAAGCTTCCAGAAAATTGGAACGGAAATGGCGCCACACCAAACTGGAAGTCTTCCGACTAGCTTGGAAGGATGGTACCGTGCAGTACCGAAGAGCCCTTACTGCTGCTCGATCGTCCTATTTTTCTAACTTAATTGAGGAAAATAAGAACAATCCGAAATTCCTTTTTGATACTGTGGCAAAGCTAACTAAAAAGCAGCATTCCCCAAGAGAGGATGACTTGCACTTTAGCAGTGATAAATTCATGAACTTCTTTGAGGAAAAGATTATAATTATTAGAAAGCAAATTACGGACTCCTCTTTAAACCTGCGTATTCCTCCAAACCTCAGTTGTCCTGAGTCTGCACAACTCTGCCAGGACCTAGGATCAAGAGAGACGCTCAAGTGTTTTAGTACTATATCTCTTGACACAATGATGAAAATAATCATGGCCTCTAAACCTTCAAGCTGTATACTGGACCCTATTCCAACTAAACTACTGAAAGAGCTGCTTCCTGTGCTTGGCCCTTGTTGAACCCCATCCACACATGACTGTTGAAAAAGCGTCTGCTAAATGGCATATATTATTATATTATTATATTATAATAAACGGCTCTCTATCCACTGGATGTGTACCAAACTCACTAAAAGTGGCAGTAATAAAGCCTCTCTTGAAAAAGCCAAACCTTGACCCAGAAAATATAAAAAACTATCGGCCTATATCGAATCTTCCATTCCTCTCAAAGATTTTAGAGAAGGCTGTTGCGCAGCAACTCACTGCCTTCCTGAAGACAAACAATGTATACGAAATGCTTCAGTCTGGTTTTAGACCCCATCATAGCACTGAGACGGCACTTGTGAAGGTGGTAAATGACATTTTGATGGCATCGGACCGAGGCTCTGCATCTGTCCTCGTGCTCCTAGACCTTAGTGCTGCTTTTGATACCATCGATCACCACATTCTTTTGGAGAGATTGGAAACCCAAATTGGTCTACACGGACATGTTCTGGCCTGGTTTAGATCTTATCTGTCGGAAAGATATCAGTTTGTCTCTGTGAATGGTTTGTCCTCTGACAAATCAACTGTACATTTCGGTGTTCCTCAAGGTTCTGTTTTAGGACCACTATTGTTTTCACTATATATTTTACCTCTTGGGGATGTTATTCGAAAACATAATGTAAACTTTCACTGCTATGCGGATGACACACAGCTGTACATTTCAATGAAACATGGTGAACCCCCAAAATTGCCCTCGCTAGAAGCATGTGTTTCAGACATAAGGAAGTGGATGGCTGCAAACTTTCTACTATTAAACTCGGACAAAACAGAGATGCTTGTTCTAGGTCCCAAGAAACAAAGAGATCTGTTGAATCTGACAAATAATCTTAATGGTTGTACAGTCGTCTCAAATAAAACTGTGAAGGACCTCGGCGTTACTCTGGACCCTGATCTCTCTTTTGAAGAACATATCAAGACCATTTCGAGGACAGCTTTTTTCCATCTACGTAACATTGCAAAAATCAGAAACTTTCTGTCCAAAAATGATGCAGAAAAATTAATCCATGCTTTTGTCACTTCTAGGTTAGACTACTGCAATGCTCTATTTTCCGGCTACCCGGATAAAGCACTAAATAAACTTCAGTTAGTGCTAAATACGGCTGCTAGAATCCTGACTAGAACCAAAAAAATGGATCATATTACTCCAGTGCTAGCCTCTCTACACTGGCTTCCTGTCAAAGCAAGGGCTGATTTCAAGGTTTTACTGCTAACCTACAAAGCATTACATGGGCTTGCTCCTACCTACCTCTCTGATTTGGTCCTGCCGTATATACCTACACGTACTCTACGGTCACAGAACGCAGGCCTCCTAATTGTCCCT
The DNA here is from genome assembly GCF_021184085.1 of Oncorhynchus gorbuscha. Classification (NCBI taxonomy): domain Eukaryota; kingdom Metazoa; phylum Chordata; class Actinopteri; order Salmoniformes; family Salmonidae; genus Oncorhynchus; species Oncorhynchus gorbuscha. The sequence continues at coordinate 51,382,715 of NC_060189.1, read as the reverse complement.
AGAATTTCTAAGCAAACAGCTGGAGGCAGGGCTTTCTCCTATAGAGCTCCATTTTTATGGAACGGTCTGCCTACCCATGTCAGAGACGCAAACTCGGTCTCAACCTTTAAGTCTTTACTGAAGACTCATCTCTTCAGTGGGTCATATGATTGAGTGTAGTCTGGCCCAGGAGTGGGAAGGTGAACGGAAAGGCTCTGGAGCAACGAACCGCCCTTGCTGTCTCTGCCTGGCCGGTTCCCCTTTTCCACTGGGATTCTCTGCCTCTAACCCTGTTACGGGGCTGAGTCACTGGCTTGCTGGGGCTCTCTCGTGCCGTCCCTGGGGGGTGCGTCACCTGGGTGGGTTGATTCACTGTTGTGGTCGGCCTGTCTGGGTTCCCCCTCCCCTTGGGTTGTACCGTGTCGGAGATCTTTGTGGGCTATACTCGGCCTTGTCTCAGGATGGTAAGTTGGTGGTTGAAGATTTCCCTCTAGTGGTGTGGGGGCTGTGCTTTGGCAAAGTGGGTGGGGTTATATCCTTCCTGTTTGGCCCTGTCCGGGGGTGTCCTCGGATGGGGCCACAGTGTCTCCTGACCCCTCCTGTCTCAGCCTCCAGTATTTATGCTGCAGTAGTTTATGTGTCGGGGGGCTAGGGTCAGTTTGTTTATCTGGAGTACTTCTCCTGTCCTATTCGGTGTCCTGTGTAAATCTAAGTGTGCGTTCTCTAATTCTCTCCTTCTCTCTTTCTCTCTCTCGGAGGACCTGAGCCCTAGGACCATGCCCCAGGACTACCTGACATGATGACTCCTTGCTGTCCCCAGTCCACCTGGCCATGCTGCTGCTCCAGTTTCAACTGGCCTGGGCCCTAGGACCATGTCCCAGGACTACCTGACATGAGGACTCCTTGCTGTCCCCAGTCCACCTGGCCATGCTCCTGCTCCAGTTTCAACTGTTCTGCCTTACTATTATTCAACCATGCTGGTCATTTATGAACATTTGAACATCTTGGCCACGTTCTGTTATAATCTCCACCCGGCACAGCCAGAAGAGGACTGGCCACCCCACATATGCTCTCTCTAATTCTCTCTTTCTTTCTCTCTCTCGGAGGACCTGAGCCCTAGGACCGTGCCCCAGGACTACCTGACATGATGGCTCCTTGCTGTCCCCAGTCCACCTGACTGTGCTGCTGCTCCAGTTTCAACTGTTCTGCCTTATTATTATTTGACCATGCTGGTCATTTATGAACATTTGAACATCTTGGTCATGTTCTGTTATAATCTCTACCCGGCACAGCCAGAAGAGGACTGGCCACCCCACATAGCCCGGTTCCTCTCTAGGTTTCTTCCTAGGTTTTGGCCTTTCTAGGGAGTTTTTCCTAGCCACCGTGCTTTTACACCTGCGTTGTTTGCTGTTTGGGGTTTTAGGCTGGGTTTCTGTACAGCACTTTGAGATATCAGCTGATGTACGAAGGGCTATATAAATAAATTTGATTTGATTTTGATTTGATCTATAAATACACAACTTTACCGCTTCGTTTCCACTGGCAGGAGGGGATCAGAGCCGATAGGCTTCACTAGGCAACCGCAGCTGTGGCTGTTATCAATAGGCTACAGTTGATCAGACTGAAACACAGATTAATTGTGCACAAGTTGACAAATCATCAAATCATTCAATGCCTTTGTGTCAATATTTTTTTATCACACAGAATCAAAAGGGTTGGGGCACGTGCCAGCTCAACACACGTTTTCCTGGCGGCCCTGCTATGCTTATCTCTGCAACACGGATTGACGGAAATCGCCACACAATGCTAGAAATTAAGAAACATATGTAAATATACATACATGTATACAGATGAAGTCGGAAGTTTACATACACTTAGGTTGGAGTCATGAAAACCCGTTTTCCAACCACTCCACAATGCTCTTGTTAAACAAACTATAGTTTTGGCAAGTCGGTTAGGACATCTACTTTGTGCATGACACAAGTGATTTTTCCAACAATTGTTTACAGACAGATTATTTCACTTATAATTCATTGTATCACAATTCCAGTGGGTCAGAAGTTTACATACACTAACTTGACTGTGCCTTTAAACAGCTTGGAAAATTCCAGAAAATGATGTCATGGCTTTAAAAGCTTCTGATAGACTAATTCACATTATTTGAGTCAATTGGAGGTGTACCTGTGGATGTATTTCAAGGCCTACCTTCAAACCTAGTGCCTCTACTATTATTCTGACATTTCATATTAAAATAAAGTGGTGATCCTAACTGATCAGAAACAGGGAATTTCTACTAGGATTAAATGTCAGGAATTGTGAAAAACTGAGTTTAAATTTATTTGGCTAAGGTATATGTAAACTCCCGACTTCAACTGTGTATATATATATATATATAATGTCAAGATATTAAATATCTTGACATTTTGAGACAGTATACATTTTGTTATTTTGGGGGGGTGGCGGGAATGGGCTTCCAAACTTTCCTCCCTCTGATGAGTCATGTACAATTGTTAACATAAACATACCATGGCGCTTGGCTGCACCATGTTTTACTGGCCGTATATAGCCCTAATATCATGCATAAGGGGTAAAATACTGGGTCGATAAGAGGCGCGCAAAATGGACAACTGTCGAGTTTGCACAAAGTTTCGCCTATTTGATTTGCATCATAAACATTCAGTTATGAATGTCAGTGAAATTCCTGGCTTTTCATCATAATTTGAATCGTGTAATTAACAGAGTATAATTACATTTAGGCTACAATGTTTTTGCCCACGTGGAATCGTCATGGTAGCCTACAAAAGGAGAATGCCGTTTAGGCCTAGAGATCGGGATACCCCTCCAGACCTCGTAGGGTAAGAGTTGAATCTCACGTTTAACCGCCTGGATTCAATACAAAAGAGAGTGAGATGTTATGCTCGCCTCATGAATAGACCGTCTCCAATTTTAAGAGACAACTCCGATATAACGTGTTTGTTTTTTCTCTCGAAGTACCCATGATGTCACGTGCATCACACTTACTGTATATGTAGGCCATGCTATTTTAGACAACGTTTTCACACAAAAAAGACAGTCCCTAAATTCTTTACAATAATTTGATGTATTTGGACTTTATTGGCAACCCCTAGAGCCTGAACATATATTCTGTGCTAACTGGCTTTTGGACCGCGAAGCCAGTTCCACTTGCTTGTTTTTATTGTTCCCCTCTAATCAGATACTGATTTAGACGTGGGTCCAATTAATTATCAGGTAGAACAGAACCAGCAGATGCCAGACCTCGTAGAGTTAAGGTAGAATACCCCTGATCTGCAGTCGCCACAATCATCATCGCCTCATCTCTGGTAGGAACTGAGATAATTGAGTGCACTCAAATGTTATTTTTTATTGGGTACCCAGTTCATTAAATATTTGTATTTCTGTATTGGATACAACTATTGTGAACGAATGACACTTGTCATTGCGGTTGATCTTAGAAAATAAGATAATCAAAACGATTTCAACAATAAATTATTCACACCTTGACTTTTTCCACATTTTGTTGTGTTACAGCCTGAATTTAAAATGGACTAAATTGTATATATATTTTTTTGTCACTGGCCTACACACTAACACATTCATTAGAATCTGAAAAGGTGAAGTGTCCTGAGTCAATAAGTATTCAACCCCTTTGTTATGTCAAGCCTAAATAAGTTCAGGAGTAAAAATGTGCTTAAGTTGCATGGACTCACTCCGTGTGTAATAAGTGTTCAACATGGCTCTTGAACTGAGACAATTATCTGTAATGTAGTGGGGTACCTCATCTCTGTACCCCCACATACAATTATCTGTAATGTCTCTCAGTTAAGCAGTGACTTTCAAACACAGATTCAACCATAAAGACCAGGGAGGTTTTCGAATGCCTTGCGAAGAAGGGCACCGATTGGTAGATGTCAAATTAAATTTAAATCATTTAAAAAAGCATATATTGAATATCCCTTTGTGCATGGTGAAGTTATTCATTACACTTCAAATCAAATTTTATTGGTCACATACACATGGTTAGCAGATGTTATTGTGAGTGTAGCGAAATGCTTGTGCTTCTAGTCCCGACAGTGCAGTAACACCTAACAATTCCACATCTATCTAATACACACATATCAGGGGTGGTATATAAATATATGGATGAGCGATGACCGAGCGGCATAGGCAAGATGCAATGGATGGTATAAAATACAGTATATACATTGGATGGTGTATCAATACGTCCATTCACTACAAAGATACAGGCATCTTTCCTAACTCAGTTGCCGGAGAGGAAGGAAACCGCTCAGGGATTTCACGAGGCCAATGGTGACTTTAAAAGAGTTTGAGTTTAATGGCTGTGATAGTAAACGGAGGATGGATCAACATTGTAATTACACCACAATACTAACCTAATTGGCACAGTGAAAAGAGAGCCTGTACAGACCAAAAAACATGCATCCCGTTTGCAACAAGGCACTACAGTAATACTGCAAAAAAATGTGGCAAAGCAATTCACAATTCACAATTAAATCCATTTTAATTCTACTTTGTAACAACAAAATGTGGAAAAAGGGGTGTGAATACTTTCTGAAGGCACTGTATATATATGCCTTATACTGTATTTTACACCATGTCTGGATGCAATATTCTACCCAGGAATATTAAACGCTGAAATCTAAACATCAGATATTGGGTGGAATGGTTACTTCATATGTTATAGAGTGGAATGGTTTTTCTGCTGATGTATCCTGAGGCAGCTCCTCTCTGAGAACCTCTTTCCGCAGTGCGTACAGGTAAATGGTCTCTCTCCTGTGTGGACCTTCAGGTGGATCTTAAGCTGGTGCTGGCGTGAGAACCTCTTCTCACACTGAGAGCAGCTAAAGGGTTTCTCCCCTGTGTGGACCCTCTGGTGCCTCTTCAGGCTGCCAGCCTGGGCGAAGGGCATGTGACACTGGGTACAGCTGAAGGGTTTCACCCCTGTGTGGACCCTCTGGTGCCTCTTCAGGTTGCCAGCCTCTGCGAAGCGCAAGTGACACTGGGGGCAGCTGAAGGGTTTCTCCCCTGTGTGGACCCTCTGGTGGATCTCCACCTTTTGGGAGCAACTAAAGCCTTTGCTACAGAACATGCAGAGGAACCTTTTCTCTTTACTATTGCCTGATGTACCTCCCCCTCCCTGAGCCTGGGCTCTAGCCCGGTCGTTTGAGTTCAATACCTGATCGAAAAGAATGCGGCCGTGTGAATCAGAAGGCCCCATCGACGTGGACACTGGGTTGCGATCCCTGAACGCCTGTAAAGGGGAGTTGGTTGCGACATTTAGATTTGTCTTTAAGCTTTCCCTGCTGTCTAAGAAATCTCTGCCTTGTGAGTGTCCGTCTCCAAGGTGACTATCTGTATTCCATGTGGGAGGAACATCGCCCTCCACTTTCACATCATCTACGATCAGAACCTCCCCTTTCTTATCTAGGCACCCTTCAGAGTATACACTACTACTGTACCGGTTCCAATCACCTCTAAATGGACCAGTTTGTGTCTCTAAACCTAAGGGCGTGCCAGGGTTCATCTCTGTAGTGTAAGAACAAGACGGTTCATTGCCAGTCTCGTCACCTGAGTCTCGATGGGAATGAACCGGGCTCGGGTTATCGTAAAGTAAATACTCTGAGCTGGGAGCAGGAGGACAGCCCAGCCTCCCCAGCCCCTGTCTCTCTCTGTGTAAATGCCTTTGTGTTACAGTTAAAGTCTTGGTGTCTGTCTCTGACTTGAGGACGGCATCTGGCCTTCCACTGACTTCCGTGATGCTGCTTCTGATCCTGGATTGTGCTGGGGTGGTGGTGGGGTCCTCCGTGGCTACAAGGGGTGGTCCAGTCTCTCCAGTCTGGATGTCTCTGCTGTGCCGTGGGTCCTCCTCTCCTTCAGACATCTCGTGCTTGATTCCAAGACCTGCAACCTCTGCAGACTGACACGAAAGGAGGTTATTACTAGTACATGAGTTGATGTCGTAGGGAAGTCTAACAAACTTCCTTATGGCAGATAAATGAGGACGTACATCCAAGACGGTGAATAGCTGAGGGGTGCCTTTCTGAAATAAAAAGGCCACAATTGTTTTATAAAAAGGTAACTCATTTTAACATAACACTATTACACTGACCTCTATCATGATAATGTGCTGGGTTGAGGTTCCACTCCCCTCATCAACAGTGATTGGTTTATCATCTCTCAGTGTATTAAGTCCCACTGGCTTCACAAAGATCCTGTGTCCTCCAGTGACATGTTCTTCACCTGAGAAAGTGATTGGGGGAAAAGAGGTGGTTAAGTACTGTTAATGCTCAATGGTATATTGTACACTATAGACTATTGACACAGAAATGGCAAAGATGTCAGGTAAAACTTCACATAACTTCTTGATATACTAAACTCAGCAAAAAATGTCTAAACACTTTCAACTGTGTTTACTTTCAGCAAACTTAATATGTGTAAATATTTGTATTAACATAAGATCCAACAACTGAGACAAACTGAACAAGTTCCAAAGACATGGAATAATGTGTGCCTGAACAAATGCGGGGTCAAAATCAAAAGGAACAGTCAGTATCTGGTGTGGCCACCAGCTGCATTAAGTACAGCAGTGTATCTCCTTGTCATGGACTGTACCAGATTTGCCAGTTCTTGCTGTGAGATGTTACCCCACTCTTCCATCAAGGCACCTGCAAGTTCCCGGACATTTCTTGGGGGAATGGCCCTAGCCCTCACCCTCCAATCCAACAGGTTCTAAACGTGCTCAATGGGATTGAGATCCGGGTTCTTCGCTGGCCATGGCAGAACACTGACATTCCTGTCTTGCAGGAAATCACGCACAGAACGAGCAGTATGGCTGGTGGCATTGTCATGCTGGAGAGTCATGTCAGGATGAGCCTGCAGGAAGGGTACCAAATGAGGGAGGAGGATGTCTTCCCCTGTAACGTACAGCGTTGAGATTGCCTGCAATGACAACAAGCTCAGTCCGATGATGCTGTGACACACCACCCCAGACTATGACGGACCCACCACCACCACCACCACCAAAAAAAAAGATCCCGCTTCAGAGTACAGGCCTCGGTGTAACGCTCATTCCTTTGACGATAAACGCGAATCCGACCATCACCATTGGTGAGATAGAACCGTGACTCGTCAGTGAAGAGCCTGGTCCTGCCTAGTCCAGCGACGGTGGGTTTGTGCCCATAGGTGACGTTGTTACCGGTGATGTCTGGTGAGGACCTGCCTTACAACAGGCCTACAAGCCCTCAGTCCAGCCTCTCTCAGCCTATTGCGCACAGTCTGAGCACTGATGGAGGTATTGTGCGTTCCTGGTGTAACTCGGGCAGTTGTTGCCATCGTGTACCTGTCCCGCAAGTGTGATGTTCGGATGTATCGATCCCGTGCGGGTGTTGTTGCACGTGGTCTGCCACCGCGAGGACGATCCCCTGTCCATCCTGTCTCCCTGTAGCGCTGTCTTAGGTGTCTCACAGTAATTTATTGCCCTGGCCACATCTGCAGTCCTCATGCCTCCTTGCAGCATGCCTAAGGCACGTTCACGCTCATGAGTTGGGACCCTGGCATCTTTCTTTTGGTGTTTTTCAGAGTCAGTAGAAAGGCCTCTTTAGTGTCTTAAGTTTTCATAACTGTGATCTTAATTGCCTACTGTCTAAGCTGTTAGTGTCTTAACGACCGTTCCACAGGTGTATGTTTATTAATCCGGAAAAGGGGACGTTTCTTTTTTTGCTGAGTTTATTTATAATCAATCTATTAAATTCCATGCATCACATTGTTTTCATTCAGTAAATAATAAGAAATGCGGTAAATCAAAAATATGATTCGAATGTGATAGTGTCTAAGCCAATCAGGCGAATTATTGCACATTTTCCAAAAACTGACCAAGACCCAATTCTGGGTCACACATCTGAACACATGCAGCGTTGAACAGAGCGACAGGCCGCACAGCCTCATGCCTTCCGCAAAATGTACCTCTTGCCATTCCTCTGTATCGGTCGAGGATCTTGACACTACTGGCGAGGACGCGCTCTCGTGTTGTTCTCTCTGCGCGCTCCCGTGCCACCTTCAGTTCTAGTAGTTTCCTCCGCAATGCCCTGTTTTCTTTCTGGCTTTGACTTATTTCCAAACGAAACACTGCATAGTCGTCGTCTACTAGTTTACAGATCTCTGCCACCGCAGCATTTGCTAGGACCTCCATGATGGAGGATATTTGAGTGTGAAAAACCATACAGTTAGCCATTGTTAGCAGTTAGCTAGCATTACCCAGATAACATCTATCAACCAAGTCCTTAACCCGAATTAGACAGTACATGCGGTAAGTATATGATGATGTACAGTTAAATTAGTCATTTTAAGTTCCAGGGTTTTAATAAACGTCTAAATAAAAACGTTAACGTGGAAATTGTTCTTGGTCACTTCACTTCCGTTGACTTAATTATCTTCCTGTGAGTTTCCAGCAGACTATCTGCTGTCTTCTTCGTCGTCTTGTGCGTTTCCGGCAGACTTGATGATGTACTGTGAATTGCTGTCTTTCTTAGGTCGGAATGCGAATTAATAGCCTCACACCAGTAGGTGCAGGCCGGTGGAATATAGAAAAGACAACAGCTTCCTTGGTATTTCGCTTTGCCTATCATTTGAGCTCAAAATTGTTACAAGCAAATATGCGGTTCGTCAGCTCATGGAAGAATGTCCTATCCTCAGCATACCACCGGCAATATAACATACTTCAATCTCTACCTCGCCACCTTCCTCACACTTCCCATCTGTGTGTTTCATCACTAACAATAACCCAACCTCACTCCCCATACCCACTGACCTTCCTCACAGAATTATGGATAGAGAAAAACTGCCTTCTTCTCTCCCACTCACGTTGCCACTCCTGGGTCAGCCCCTCTGCTATGATGCTCCAACATTCCATCCCTCCTAATGGGACCACCACATTTACCTCCTCCCTCTTCAGAGCTGTCTTCGCTACCTTATCTGCTGCTTAATTTCCCCAACCCCAACATGAGCTGGGGGACCACTGTTCCCTTAATGTTTTGGGTGGCACTGAGCAAATTTCAGTTTGTGTGGATATAAACTAGAATTTATGAGAATTCTGTGGAACTTCCTGCGTGCATTTTAGGTCCTGTACCCGCTTTAAGTTGAAGTTTTAGACTATCCAATAGGCTATTGTGGCTATTTGAACATAATGTGGTCCTATCAGAGTGTCCAAGCAACAAAACCACTGACGCAATAACATTTTCACGTGGAAATAGCTTTTGATTTCTATGATATGAAATTTATTATGGATCCAGCAAAATTAAGGCAGTTATACAATTTTAAAAACAGCCCCCAGTCCCCTACTCCACTACCACACATCTACAACACAAAATCCATTGGTACTTCTGTGTATAGTGCGTACAGTACATTTGGAAAATATTCAGACCCCTTGACCTTTTCCACATTGTTACGTTACAGCCTTATTCTAAAATTGATTAAGTTGTCCCCCCCCCCCCCATAAATCTACACACAATACCCCATAATGACAAGGCAAAAACAGGTTTTTAGAAAATTTTGCAAATGTATTAAAAATAAAAGCAGCACATTTACATAAGTATTTCAGACCCTTTACTCAGTCCTTTGTTGAAGCACCTTGGGCAGCGATTACAACCTTGAGTCTTCTTGGGTAAGATGCTACAAGCTTTGCACACCTGTATTTGGGGAGTTTCTCCACTTCTCTGCAGATCCTCTCAAGCTGTCAGATTGGATGGGGAGCATTGCTGCATAGCTATTTTCAGATCTTTCCAGAGATGTTCAATTGGGTTCAAGTCCTGGCTCTGGCTGGGCCACTCAAGGACATTCAGAGACTTGTCCCGAAGCCACTCCTGCGTTGTCTTGGCTGTGCGCTTAGGGTTGTTGTCCTGTTGGAAGGTGAACCTTTGCCCCAGTCTGAGCTCCTGAGTGCTCTGGAGCAGGTTTTCATCAAGGATCTCTCTGTACTTCGCTCCATTCATCTTTCCATCGATCCTAACTAGTCTTCCCAGTCCCTGCCGCTGCAAAACATCCCCACCGCATGTTGCTGCCACCACCATGCTTCACCGTAGGGATGGTGCCAGACTTCCTCCAGATGTGACACTTGGCATTCAGGCCAAAGAGTTCAATTTTGGTTTCATCAGAGTAGAGAATCTTGTTTCTCATGGTCTGAGAGTCTTTATGTGCCCTTTGGCAAACTCCAAGAGGGCTGTCATGTGCCTTTTACTGAGGAGTGGCTTCCGTTTGGCCACTGATTGGTGGAGTGCTGGAGAGATGGTTGTCCTTCTGGAAGGTTCTCCCATCTCCACAGATGAACTGTGGAGCTCTGTCAGAGTGACCATCGGATTCTTGGTCACCTCCCTGACCAAGGCCCTTCTCCGCCGATTGCTCAGTTCAACCGGGCGGCCAGCTCTGGGAAGAGTCTTGGTGGTTCTAAACTTCTTCCATTTAAGAATGATGGAGGCAACTGTATTCTTGGGGACCTTCAATGCTGCAAAAATGTTTTGGTACCCTTCTCCAGATCTGTGCCTTGACAAAATCCTGTCTCGGAGCTCTACAGACAATTGCTTGGACCTCATGGCTTGGTTTTTGCTGTGACGTGCACTGTGGGACCTTATATAGACAGGTGCCTTTCCAAATCATGTCCAATCAATAGATTCAATTTTTTATTTAATTGAACCTTTATTGAACTAGGCAAGTCCGTTAAGAACAAATTCTTATTTACAATGACGGCCAAACCCAGACTACGCTGGGCCAATTGTGCGCCGCCCCATGGGACTCCCAATCACGGCCGGTTGTGATACAGCCTGGATTCGAACCAGGGTCTCTGTAGTGACGCCTCAAGTACTGAGAGGCAGTGCCTCAGACCGCTGCGCCACAGGTACACTCCAATCAAGTTGTAGAAACATATCAAGGATGATTCATGGAAATAGGATGCACCTGAGCTCAATTTCGAATCACATAGCAAAGGGTCTGAATACTTAAGTAAATGTGATTTTTAAAATTCATTTGCAAACATATCTAAACCTTTTTTCGGTTTGTCATTGTGGGGTATTGTGTGTAGGTTGATGAGAAATATAATTTAATCCATTTTAGAAAGAGGCTAACGTAACAAAATGAGGACAAAGTCAAGGGGTCTGAATACTTTCCCGAATGCGCTGTACGTTATTGTGTGTGTGTCTATGTCTGCTTGTGTTGCTTCACGGTCCCCGCTGTTCCATAAGGTGTATTTTAATATTTTTTTCTTACATTTTTTAAATTTTTTTACTGCTTGCGTCGGTTACTTTATGTGGAATAGAGTTCCATGTAGTCATGGCTCTATGTAGTACTGTGTGCCTCCCATAATCTGTTCTGGACTTGGGGGCTGTTTAGAGATCTCTGGTGGCATGTCTTGTGGGGTATGCATGGATGTCTGAGCTGTGTGCCAGTAGTTCAAACAGACAGCATTCAACATGTCAATACCTCTCACAAATACAAGTAGTGATGAAGTCAATCTGCAATACACTTTCAGCCAGGAGAGATTGACATGCATGTTATTCATGTTAGTTCTCTGTGTACATCCAAGGGCCAGCCGTGCTGCCCTGTTCTGAGCTATGTGGTGGCTATGTGGTGTTTTTTTATTAGACCTACAAGGACATTTTATTTATCTGACAGTATTTTTGATATAGAGATTCCGGTAAACTCTGTTTCCTTTCATGTGTCCTACCAATAATTATTGGATTATTCACCATGGTAATCAGTTAGCATAAAAACAGAATTAGCAGTTATTTCTCAGTTTGTCAGTAACTTTAGGGAGTGAACATTATTCAAAATCGGACCTCTCTGAAATGAAAATGTATGGCCCTCGCTTCAGCAAAATATATTTGACCTAAACCCTACCTGAACGCTTGAAGAAAATAAAAAAAGTGACTCTCCACTATATCCAAAATAATAAGTGGATAGCAGATAACAAAGCTACCATTTACCCTCACTTCTTGGACAGACCAGAGCCTTAGATATGCAGTTTTACAAACTGTTCTTCGTCCTGTAAGCATCACTTGGCAATGCAGGAATTTTGATAACGCAAAGGGCTGCGGGCCAGAAGGTTGTGGGTTCGCAGACCACCGTGAACAAGGGTAGGGGTGGAAAGATCTCCTTTTATAGTAAAAGCATTGCATGAATCTTTCATCATATTTGCAGGTCAGAGAAATTGAAATGTCATGCAACTCTATGTCCTTTTACATCAAACAAATTTGCGAAATTACAGGCTAAGAATGGACTGATGTGTTCATCTTACCATATTTCTCCAATGCCAAATCAGTGTGTTTTGTTTGCAGCAAAACTGTCCATTTGCAAATCATTTAATTTGTGACATCATTAGGAATCTGAGCATGGTACATTCAAAAGTTGGGCCTATACCTTTCCAGCCCAAACAGAGTAGGTCTACCAACTAAGAAAATGTCAGCTTTAACTGCTGGCGACTCTTCTTCTGTGGCTTAACCCAAAGAGAGGTCACAAGTGTTCCCCTAAAATATGTCTGGGTTTGAACAGATTCTGTTGTACAGAAAAACAAATATTCCAAAACATACATCATTAATGCTGCAAAAAAATTGGCAAAGAATTTCACTTTTTGTCCTGAATACAAAGCGTTTAGTTTGAGGCAAATCCAACAACACGTCACTGATTACCACTCTTTATATTTTCAAGCATGGTGGCGGCTGCTTCATGTTATGGATATGCTTATCATCGGCAAGGACTAGGGAGTTTTTTGGGGGGAAAATAAAATAGGTGAATGGAAGTAATGAAATAGGCATTTGTGAACATCATATAGCCTACACCAGTGGTCGCCAACCTATTCTGAGTCATTACATTTACATTACATTTAAGTCATTTAGCAGACGCTCTTATCCAGAGCGACTTACAAATTGGTGCATTCACCTTATGACATCCAGTGGAACAACCACTTTACAATAGTGCATCTAAATATTTTAAGGGGGGGGTGAGAAGGATTACTTTATCCTATCCTAGGTATTCCTTAAAGAGGTGGGGTTTCAGGTGTCTCCGGAAGGTGGTGATTGACTCCGCTGTCCTGACGTCGTGAGGGAGTTTGTTCCACCATTGGGGAGCCAGAGCAGCGAACAGTTTTGACTGAGCTGAGCGGGAACTGTACTTCCTCAGTGGTAGGGAGGCGAGCAGGCCAGAGGTGGATGAACGCAGTGCCCTTATTTGGGTGTAGGGCCTGATCAGAGCCTGGAGGTACTGAGTCAAGATCCCTTTGAGTCAAAATGCATGCCGAGATCTAACGCTCTGATTTTTTTTAAATAACATGACTTAAATGTAACGCTATGCAACATTAACCAATTCAAAACAGTTGTGTAGCAATGAGGTTTGTGCAGTAAGCTATAAGCCCAATACATTATCACAGCATACTGGCTTTGCTTGAATTTACCTGCCAATGCATTGTTGTTCGGGACATTTTCTGTATTTATATTTCAAAATTTGAGGCAGGCTATATGATCACACCGGTAATAGATCCATTGTTGTATTACTTGTGAGGGACAGCTGAGTGAGCATTCATTTAAATGATTTGCTTTTTATTGTACTGGGCTGCTGGTGCCTGCATCTGATGGTCAGTCTCAACAGAGGGAGAGAGCAGCAGACTGAGGGTCCGTCTCTCAACATCCCTCCGCTCTCCCTTTCCTCCCCTCCACTGACACTGACCAAAAAGGGACACCGTCTTCCAGCTAATGGCGAAACTCGAGTCGCACTACATTATTTCTGCCTCATGCACAAATTCATGTTGTTACGGCTATGAACAGAGAAAGTGAAATATTCCTTGATATTAAAAAAGACCCAAGCCGGCAAGGAATAACAAGGCTTATAGAGCCACTTTCCTCCTCATTCATTACTGCTGCACTGCTTGTTGTAGCGCTGAGTGGAAATAGGAAGAACGTGCATTGTATTGTTTATAAAAGTGTGAAATACAAAGTGTTGACAGTTCTGAGTAAGAACTTAAACATGAACTCACTCATAAAAACAGCAGCTCTTTGCTGTGTTCATTGACAGTCTCTCTCATGGTTTTAAACGTTTTGAAATCTCACAGTATCAATTTTGTCATAGCTTTCTTTCATGCCTGCTACGTTACTGCAGACTCTGTCATCTGAGCATTCTGATTGGCCAGCGGTAGCATAGTGTACTTGATTTCCTCTCCAGGCCCACCGGAAGGCAGAGTTTGTACCTTCAGACACATGAAATGGCAACAGTTTGCCTACCCGGCACGCAGGGTAGCTGAATTGGCTGCACCTACCACCAACAGCCTGAGACCAATTTAAAAAAAAAATAGGAACACAAGGCTTTATATAGAAATGTTGGGCGATCGACTAGAAATGCCTTGGAGATTGACAGGTCGATCGAACGATTGGTGACCACTGGCCTGCCTACACAGTAGAAACACAATATGTAACAGACTTTTTAGGCTTATATATATATATATATATATATATATATATGCGCCTTATACAGAGTGTAAAAAAACATGAACATTATGCTCTTTCCATGATACTGACCAGGTGAATCCAGCTGAAAGCTATGATCCCTTATTGTTGTAACTTGTTAAATCCACTTCAATCAATGTCGATGAAGGGGAGGAGACAGGTTAAAGGAATTTTAAGCCTTGAGGCGATTGAGACAGGGATTGTGTATGTGTGGCATTCAGAGGGTTAATGGGCAAGAGAAAATATTTAAGTGCCTTTAAAACAGGGGATGGTAGTAGGGGCACTGGTTTGTGTCAAGAACTGCAACGCTGCTGGGTTTTTCAAGCTCAACAATTTCTCGTGTGTATCAAGAATAGTCCACCACAAAGGAACTTGACACACATGTGGGAGGCAATGGAGTCAACACGGGCCAGCATCCCTGGGAAATGCTTTCGACATCTTGTAAAGTCCATGTCCCTGACGAATTGAGTCTGTGCTGAGGGCAAAAGGGGGTGGTACGACTCAATATTAGGAAGGTGTTCTTTATGTTTCATACACTCCGTGTATATCACACAATGCCTGGATGCAATATTCAACACTGAAATCTGTTACACTCGTTATTCTAAATGAATCTGTGGATATTTTCCGCTGACAACAATATCAATCTATTTTTCTTTGTGCAGGGTTTCATCTAAACGTCAGAGGATATCAAGTGGAATGGTTACTTTCTATGTTATAGAGTGGAATGGTTTTTCTGCTGGTGTATACTGAGGTAGCTCCTCTCGGAGAACCTCTTCCCACAGTGTGTACAGGCAAATGGTTTTTCTCCCGTGTGGACCTTCAGGTGCATCTTCAGGTTGCCAGCCAGGGCGAAGCGCATGTGACACTGGGTACAGCTGAAGGGTTTCTCCCCTGTGTGGACCCTCTGGTGCCTCTTCAGGTCACCAGCCTGGGAGAACCTCTTCTCACACTGGGGGCAGCTGAAGGGTTTCTCCCCTGTGTGGACCATCTGGTGTCTCTTCAGGTTGCCAGCCAGGGCGAAGCGCATGTGACACTGGGTACAGCTGAAGGGTTTCACTCCTGTGTGGACCCTCTGGTGGATCTCCACCTTCTGAGGGCAGGTGAAGCCCTTGTTACAGAACATGCAGAGGAACTGTTTCTCTTTACTATTGCCTGATGTGGCTCCCCCTCCCTGAGCCTGGGCTCTAGCCCTGTCGTTTGAGTTCAATACCGGATCGAAAAAGATGCGACCATGTGAATCGGAAGGTGCCATTGATGTGGACACTGGGTCGCGATCCCTGAATGCGTGTAAAGGGGAGTGAGTCGGGACATTTAGATTAGTCTTTAAGCTTCCCCTGTAATCTAAGAAATCTCTGCCATGTGAGTGTCCTTCTCCGAAGTGAGTCTCGTCTACATTCCATGCCAGAAGAGCGTCGCCCTCCAATTTCACAGTCACTTCATCAACCACTATAACCTCCCCTTTCTTATCTAGGCACCCTTCAGAATATACACTACTACTGTAGGGGTTCCAGTCCGCTCTAGACAGATCAGTCTGTGTCTCCAAATCCAAGGGCATGTTGCAAGGGTCCACCTCTGTAGAGTAAGAACAAGACGGATCATTGCCAGTCTCTAATGTGTCACCTGAGTCCCGATGGGAATGAACAGTCCTTGGTCTCGGATTACTGTAAAGTAAAAACTCTGATCCGGTAGCAGGTGGACAGACCAGTCTCCCCAGCCCCAGACTCTCTGGGTCTGGCCTGTGGTCAGATCCTGTGTGTAATAGCCTCTGTGTTACAACTAAAGTCTCTGTGTCCATCTCTGACTTGAGGGCCGCGTTCGGAGTTCCACTGACCTCCACCATGCTGCATCGTGTCCTGGGCTGGGGCGCAGCAGTGGATAGGTGATCCGTGGCTGCAGGGGGCACTAGTACAGCCGCTGTTCCAGTCTCGATGTCTCTGCTCTGTTGTGGGTCCTCCTCTCCTTCAGTCCTCTCCTGCTTGACCACAGAGGATCCTCCAGGACCTGCAGCCTCTGCAGACTGACAAGAAGGGAGAGGGTTATTACCGGTACATGAGTTGAATTGGATAACAATGTCGTAGTGAAGCCTCACAAGCTCCTATATGGAAGATAAATGAGGACGTACATGTATGCAGGTGAATAGCTGAGGGGAGCCTTTCTGAAATAAATGGCCACATTTGATATACAGTCACAATTATGTTTAATGCAACCCTATTCCACTAACCTCTATCATGATAACATGCTGGGTTGAGGTTCCACTCCCCTCACCAACAGTGATTGGTTGGTCATCTCTCCATGTATTGCGTCCCGCTGACTTCACAAAGCTCCTGTGGCCTCCAGTGAGATGTCCTTCACCTGAGAGAGTGATTGGGGGAAAAGAGATGGTTAGGTTAGGTACTGGCAATCATCAACAGTACATTGTACACTATTGATACTGTCTACAATTGGCAAGAATGTAAGGTAATATTTCTCATAACTTACTGATATACAATGTATTGATTGATGTATTATGTTCCACGCATTATATTGTTTTAATTGAGTAAAGAATAGGAAATGCAGTAAATCAAGAATCTTGTTAGAATATGATAGTGTCTTTTCACATGCATACAGTATGCAATAATTCCTCTGATTAGCTATCTAAAAACTGACCAAGACCCAATTCTGGGTAAAAAATCTAGACATAAATGGCAGGCCTTGGCCTTCTGTAAAATGTACCTCTTGCCATTCCTCTGTATCGGTCGAGGATCTTGACACTACTGGGACGACTGGTGAGGACGCGCTCCCGCAATGTCCTCTCTGCGCGCTCCCGTGCCACCTTAACTTCCAGTAGTTTCCTCCGTAATGCCCTGTTTTCTTTCTGGCTTTGAGTTATTTCTAAACGAAACACTGCATAGTCGTCGTCTACGAGTTTACAGATCTCTGCCACGGCTGCATTCGCTAGCATCTCCATTACGGAGGCTATTTGAGTGTGAAAAACCATACAGTTAGAGTTAGCCATTGTTACCAGCTCGACAACTAGCGTTACCTAGATAACATATCAACCAAGTCCTGTCTCCAACGCGAATTAAACACTATAGCCGGTAAGTATTTGATACTGTGCAGTAAAATTAGTCACATTTTGAATTCCAGAGTGTTAATAACCGTTTAAATAACAACAATAAAAAGGCTAACGTGTTAATTACTCTTGGGCACTGTGCGCGTCCGTTAACTTCTTCGTGTTAACGGACTAGACGCCGTGTTGCGGTATTGCTGCCGTTCACAGTTCGGAGTGTGAATTGCACATTTCTCGAATCCCGAAACTGAGATCTGAACCGATTTGGATCTGTAAAATTCCCAACCGACACCTACAGGACCCCGTCATTTTGAATCCGAGGTGGGTCGACCCAAAATATTTCAGAGATGAGGGTGAATCAGATCCAAATTGGGTCTGGTCTATCAGACCCAAGTAGATCCAAAATATATATATTTTTAAATCTGCTTTATTGCTGCGCAAGCCAGCATAATTATTTTCACTGGTCTGGCAGGCAGTTAGCCATTTATCATGACTCTCAGTTCCATGACATTACACATAAAAGTAATTGGACGAAGGTGTCTTCTGTATGGGGAAGATTAGTTTAAGATCCCCGACACCCAATCTTTTTATTTTTATTTCGCCTTTATTTAACCAGGTAGGCTAGTTGAGAACAAGTTCTCATTTACAACTGTGACCTGGCCAAGATAAAGAAAAGCAGTGCGACACAAACAACAATACAGAGTTACACATGGAATAAACAAGCGTACAGTCAATAACACGTTAGGGGAAAAAATAAAGTCTATATACAGTGTGTGCAAATGGCGTGAGGAGGTAAGGCAATAGATAGTCCATAGTAGCGAATGTGCAGGTAGAAAAACTGGTGTGCAAAAGACCAGAAAAGTAAATAAAAACAATATGGGGATGAGGTAGGTAGATTGGATGGGCTATTTACAGATGGGCTATGTGCAGCTGCAGCGATCGGTTTGCTGCTCAGATAGCTGATGTTTAAAGTTAGTGAGGGAAATATAAGTCTCCAGCTTCAGCGTTTTTTTTTTTTTCAATTCGTTCCAGTCATTGGCAGCAGAGAACTGGAAGGAAAGGCGGCCAAAGGAGGTGTTGGCTTTGGGGACGACCAGTGAGATATACCTGCTGGAGCGCGTGCTGCGGGTGGGTGTTATTGTGACCAGTGAGCTGAGATAAGGCTTTACCTCGCATAGACTTCTAGATGACCTGGAGCCAGTGGGTCTGGCAACGAATATGTAGCGAGGTCCAGCTGACTAGAGCATACAAGTCGCAGTGGTGGGTGGTATAAGGGGCTTTGGTGACAAAACGGATGGCACTGTGATAGACTGCATCCAGTTTGCTGAGTAGAGTATTGGAAGCTATTTTGTAAATGACATCGCCAAAGTCGAGGTTCGGTAGGATAGTCAGTTTTACGAAGGTATGTTTGGCGTCATGAGTGAAGGAGGCTTTGTTGTGAAATAGGAAGCCGATTCTAGATATAATTTTGGAATGGAGATGTTTAATATGAATCTGGAAGGAGAGTTTACAGTCTGGCCAGACATCTAGGTATTTGTAGTTGTCCACATATTCTAAATCAGAACTGTCCAGAGTAGTCGGGCGGGCAGGTGTGGGCAGGTTGAAAAGCATGCATTTGGTTTTACTAGCGTTTAAGAGCAGTTGGAGGCCATGGAAGGAGTGTTGTATGCATTGAAGCTCGTTTGGAGTTTAGTTAACACGGTGTCCAAAGAAGGGCCAGATGTATACAGAATGGTGTCGTCTACATAGAGGTGGATCAGGGAATCACCTGCAGCAAGAGCGACATAGTTGATATAGACAGAGAAAGGAGTCGGCCCGAGAATTGAACACTGTAGTACCCCCGTAGAGACTGCCAAAGGTCCGGACAACAGGCCCTCCGATTTGAAACACTGAACTCTGTCTGAGAAGTAGTTGGTGATCCAGGCGAGGCAGTCATTTGAGAAACCAAGGCTGTTGAGTCTGCCGATAAGGATATGGTGATTGACAGAGTCGAAAGCCTTGGCCAGGTCGATGAAGACTGCTGCACAGTACTGTCTTTTATCGATTGCGGTTATGATATTGTTTAGTACCTTGAGCGTGGCTGAGGTGCACCCGTGACCAGCTCGGAAGCCGGATTGCACAGTGGTGAAGGTATGGTGGGAAAATGGTCAGTGATCTGTTTATTAACTTAGCTTTCGAAGACTTTAGAAAGTCAGGGCAGGATGGATATAGGTCTATAACAGTTTGGGTCTAGAGTGTCACCCCCTTTGAAGAGAGGGATGACCGCGACAGCTTTCCAATCTTTAGGGATCTCGGACGATACGAAAGAGAGGTTGAACAGACTGGTAATAGGGGTTGCAACAATGACGGCGGATAATTTTAGAAAGATAGGGTCCAGATTATCTAGCCCAGCAGATTTGTACGGGTCCAGGTTTTGCAGCTCTTTCAGAACATCTGCTTTCTGGATTTGGGTGAAGGAGAAGCTGGGGAGGCTTGGGGTGCGGAGCTGTTGGCCGGGGTTGTGGTAGCCAGGAGGAAAGCATGGCCACCCGTAGAAAAATGCTTATTGAAATTCTCAATTATCGTGGATTTATTGGTGGTGACAGTGTTACCTAGCCTCAGTGCAGTGGGCAGCTGGTAGGAGGTGCTCTTATTCTCCATGGACTTTACAGTGTTCCAAAACTTTTTGGAGTTAGAGCTACAGGATGCAAATTTCTGTTTGAAAAAGCTAGCCTTTGCTTTCCTGACTGACTGCGTGTATTGGTTCCTGATTTCCCTGAAAAGTTGCATATTTCGGGGGACTATTTGATGCTAGTGCAGTCCGCCACAGGATGTTTTCTGTGCTGGTCAAGGGCAGTCAGGTCTGGAGTGAACCAAGGGCTATATCTGTTCTATATTTTTTTAAAGGGGCATGCTTATTTAAGATGGTGAGGAAATTACTTTTTAAAGAACGACCAGGCACCCTTGACTGACGGGATGAGGTCAATATCTTTCCAGGATACCTAGGACCTGGTGGGTTCCTTGATAATTTGTGTGAGATTGAGAGCATCAAGCTTAGATTGTAGGACTGCCGGGGTGTTAAGCATATCCCAGTTTAGGTCACCTTGCAGAACGAACTCTGAAGATAGATAGGGTGCAATCATTTCACATATGGTGTCCAGGGCACAGCTGGGAGCTGAGGGGGGGTCTATAACAGGTGGCAACAGTGAGAGAATTATTTCTGGAGAGTTACATTTTTAAAATTAGAAGCTCCAACTGTTTGGGCATAGACCTGGAAAGTATGACATAACCTTGCAGGCTATCTCTGCAGATGATTGCAATTCCTCCCCCTTTGGCAGTTCTATCTTGATGGAAAATGTTGTAGTTGGGGATGGAAATCTCAGAATTTTTGGTGGCCTTCCTTAGCCAGGATTCAGACACGGCAAGGACATCAGGGTTGGCAGAGTGTGCTAAAGCAGTGAGTAAAACAAACTTAGGGAGAAGGCTTCTGATGTTAACATGCATGAGACCAAGGCTCCACATCACCCGAGGAATAGAGGAGGCGTTGGATGAGGTTATGGCTAAAGGCTATCAAAACTGGTTGTCTTGTGCGTTGGGGACAGAGAATAAAAGGAGCAGATTTCTGGGCGTGGTAGAATAGATTCAGGGCATAATGTACAGACTGGTATGGTGGGGTGCGGGTACAGTGGAGGTAAACCCAGGCACAGAGTGATGATAAGAAAGGTTGCATCTCTGGACGGGCTAGTTATGCTGAGTGAGGTCATCACATGTGTGGGAGGTGGGACAAAGCAGGTATCTGAGGTATGTTGAGTGGGACTAGGGGCTCCACAGTAAACTAAGAAAATAACTATCCTAAACAACAGTGTGCAAGGCATATTGACATTTGAGAGAGACATAAAAACGAGGCATAAAGCAATCACAGGTGTTGATTGGGAGAGATAGCTAAGGCAACAACGTAACATAAACATGCGTCACTTTCGGTACGGTTTTGGAGGCATATGTACCTTATCAGCGAGAATTTTCAATTGATACACACCATGATAGGGTTAGTGTTCCAAAACGGCCATATCTCAATGTTACAGTGGTTGTTTACTGAAGACAACCTGTGCTCATTAGCTATCTAGCATGTATGGATCTGTGTGTAAAAACAATGCTACAGTAAATGTATCTTTATTATTTTAGATTCTTTCTTGCTTGTGAAAGATAAGGACCATATTTTTCGAGAGACAAATCACAAGAGGTTTCTAAACGTTAAAACACAGCATCAGCAGGATTGTAGTTGGGAGAAGACTGAATGCCGCCTAGTGTTTTTGAGATCGAGTAGGCAGTGAACGTTAACGTTAACATCATCCTCTACTCTCTTTACTGATTTAGCATAAAATTCAGCATAAAACCTGTCTTTCTCGCACCAGGCACTTCTAATCCCCAGCAACATGGGCACCCCCACAATTGATAGAGTTTATTTTTCAACTGATACCACACAGTTCCATACCCTCCTGCACACTTCTCACATCTCGGACTCTTCCTCCTACACACTGCTGCAACAACGCCATAAGCTTGGGATCTAAAACATCCTTTGTGGGTTTGGCTAAAAAGCTCTCACAGGATAACTGGCATATCCTAACATTACTTTTTCTGGTAAAGACTCTGCTTCAAAACTCAAAATGACAGACAGTGTCTTCTCAGTTTCACCTTTGTGTGAGTTTCTCAGGCAGACTACACGCTGCATTGCTGCCTTTCTCAGGTCTGAGTGTGATTACACATTTTAAACAACTAATAGCCTCACACCTGTAGGTGCAGGCCGGTGGAATAGAGAAAAAAAACAACCGCAGTCTTGTCAACAGCACCCCATTCTGCCTTTTACTCCCCAGATACCTACTGACCTTCCTCTCAGAATTCTGGATAGAGAAAAACAGCCTTCCCCACTCCCCCCCCTCTTTCTCCCACTCACGTTGCCACTCCTGGGTCAACCCTTCTGCTATGATGTGCCTACATTCCATCCCCCCCTAATAGGACCACCACATCTACGTCCCTCTTCAGAGCCACCTCATCTGCTGACTCATTTCTCCCTATCCCAATATGAGCTGGGGCTCACTGAAAACCTACTTTACACCCTTTCTTCCCCACCCTATAAAGTGCCATCAATAGCTGTTATCAGGTCTGGGCATGCCTTTGACTAACCTTCTCTCAGCCTGACCGGGCTAGTCGCAGAGTCTGAACACACAATTACCCCTTTAGGCCCCACTTCTTCCACCCATCCCAATACCCACACTAGTGCTAGCATTTTAGCAGAGAAAACTGAAGCTCCATCAGACAGCCGCCTACCCTGGTGTATCTGAAACTGGGGAATATGTATCCAAAACCCTGTTCTCCCACTGTCTGGGTCCCTTGACCCATCTGTGAAAATCTGCAATTAGGGACCCCACAACGGCCACAGATGCACCTCAACCATCACAGAAGGCTTTCCGCAGTCCTCGGCCCTTATTTCACAAAGAACAGCCACCGAGGAACACACGGCCAGCAGACAGGAGTCACATAGCTTGGCCTACCTCTTCCTCTTCTCACTCCAGTTCCCTCACCTCCCCATTCCCATGACTCTCCCAACAGACACCTTGCGGGGTGAGATGAGACATGCCCCCATACTTTCATCCCATAGAGCATGGCCAGCTTAGCTCGTCGCAGCCTCAACGAAACCACCCCCATTTCAACCAACAAAGCAGGGATAGGGGGAATAGACACTGTGCTGCATATTGCTGCCTCTTACAGGTCAGAATGTGAATTACACGTTATCAAAAAAAAGTGGGGAAGGGAAAAAATTAAAAAATAATCTAACCCTACACATGCACTGAGTGTACAAAACATTAAAGACATCTGCTCTTTCCATGAGATAGATTCACCTGGTCAGTCTATGATCCTTTATTGATGTCACATGTTATATCCGCTTTAATCAGTGTAGATGAAGGGGAGAAGACAGGTTAAAGAATTATTTTTAAGCCTTTAGACAATTGTGCCATGGATTGTGTGTGTGCCATTCAGAAGGTAAATGGGCAAGACACAATATCTGAGTGCATTTGAACGGCGCACCGGTTTGTGTCATTTGATCCACCTCTACACTCAAAACCGCAAGGCACATGACGTGGAGTGCCAGCTGCCTCTGGGCGGAGGATGACGGCACGCGTCACAAACTCCAGGAATATCATTTGATCCACTTCTACACTACCCCATGTGGCATCCTGCTCTGGAGAGCAAGGCATAACAGGTCAATCACCGAGGTGTGGGATATGGAGCATCTGTTGTCTCTGGGCAGAGAATGCACAAAAAATCTAAACCCTTCCCCTCCTCGAAAATTGTACAGATGTAACAGTTCCCAGTTTGTCTTTTACCCAGCTTGAAACAACATATAGGTCAGCCAAAATGCAGGGATCCACTTTTTCAAAAATCCTCACTTCTAATGATCAAAAAAATAATCTCTGATAGGATTCTCAGGGATAACGTTGGAAGTCTCAATCACACCTGTCACCGCAGGTACTTTATACTGGTCAGGCTCACTTCCAAACTCTGTCACTCCCTCCATGGTTACTTGTTGTAACAGTAGACATGCTCTCACACTGAGTAGTTGATCTGTACTCTTTAACACCATTACTTGGTATATAGTCAGAAGATGGAGATTTGAGCCTTGTGCATTTCTTCCCATTCTTCCATGTCTGTGTTATGACTCCGAAGCCTCCTCAGTCCTCTCTGGCCTCCTTTTGAAAAAGGTCAAAGGTAATTGAGGAGAGGGAAAGTGGACGAAGTGGACATCCCACTTTTTTAATAGAAAAACAACATTGGATGTTCTAAGTCCATAACAATGCTTAAACCACATCAGGAGACCGACCACTTTTGAGGCCTGGGAAAAATCTACGAAATGTTGGTTTCTGAGTGTAGTTGGCCTTTAATTGAAAACGCACAGGCACCTAGCACTGTTTGGTTAGTGGTGTTTCTGTAGCACGTGAGATGAGTTTGCAAAACAAATGGCCTCTGGATTGAAGCAAATAATCATATTCTGCCAGGTAGACATAGGCAACTTTATAGCTAGTTTCTGGAATGCCTTTCCATCTATGAGAAGAGCCTTTCCATCTACGAGAAGACAGTTAGGCCTATCATTAGTGTCGCTATATTTTTCCTGTTCCTTAATTGTTTGAAACCTGGACGTTTGGCTTCATATTATGAGGCATGTTTTACCGTAGCGTATAGTCAAAATCCCACCATAGAAACGTGGAGTCAATTATTTTATAACGACTTCCTCATACATTTTCCTGAAAAGCCAACTGTCATTTACTCCCGAGGTGTTGACCTACAACCACTGATTATTATGATTTGACCCTGCTGGTCATCTATGAACGTTTGAACATCTTGGACAGCCAGAAGAGGACTGGCCACCCCTCAGAGCTTCTGCATTGCTTGCTGTTTGGGATTTTAAGCTGGGTTTCTGTATAGCACTTTTTTGTTATTTTTTTGACCCCCTTTTCTCCCCAATTTCGTGGTATCCAATTGTTAGTAGTTACTATCTTCTCTCATCGCTACAACTCCCATACGGGCTCGGGAGAGACGAAGGTCGAAAGCCATGCGTCCTCCGAAACACAACCCAACCAAGCCACACTGCTTCTTAACACAGTGCGCATCGGCCCACGGACCTCCCGGTCGCGGCCGGCTGCGACAGAGCCTGGGTCTCTGGTGGCACAGCTAGCACTGAGAGGCAGTGCCCTAGACCACTGCGCCACCCGGGAGGCCCATCTGTATAGCACTTTTGACATCGGCTGATGTAAAAAGGGCTTTATAAATTTGATTCTATTGGTTTTCTTTCTTTCATTGTCTAACAGCCAAGGCATTATCCTAGTCATATTAGCAACCCATGATAGTTATTGCATCTTTAGATCTCCCCTCTTTCTAAATTTCTAACAGATATTACCATCTCTGTCCAGGAAACCGCTTGAATGTGCGGTGTTTGGTGTTTACCTGGAAATTGCATTTGGGAACATTCCCACTGAGGCCTACTGCTGTGTGCACATTGCTGCACCTAAAATGTGAAGCAATAATAGTTTATCAACATTTTAAGCTAAACATTCTGATATGTTCCATCTGCCTTATTAATTTATGCAGTGTATACCTCCACTACACTACTTTTATACGCATTATGGGGATTTTAAGAAGTGAGTATACGCAATGCACACTGACAAATAAGTGGATATAGGTGTATACCTGCATATACCCTACACTACTGCAGAGGACGGACTTTTGCCCAAATGAGAAAAGGCCAGAGAGAACTAGACAAATCAAGACACACCACTTCCGTTAACACTGAAGAGAAAGGATCTTATTGGTTGCCGTCAAAGCTCAAAGGGTGTGGTTAAAATAAAAAGGTGTGCCCTCTGTTCTTTGAAATACGGTACTACTTCTTACAATACATGTCAAATCTGCCATGATCAGTATCTTTTAATCAGAGCAGACTTGTTTGGAATGAACAGTGTGTTTGCAAGAATAGAGAAATGTATAGAACTTTATTCCATCTACATCACGTCAATAACGTAAATATTAAACTGACACTGTTTTAGCCTAGTTTTACTGTCACTCTAAAAACAGGTATTTACACAAGCCTATTACAAGTTAACAAAGGGTTAATGAGGGGTATGTGGTTAATTACCCTCTTATCCCAAGACACTTCACAATATAACTATGTCAGATAAAGAATGGTTCCCAGACATCCCCTGTATACATCTCAAGGCACACTGCTACAATTTCTCCCCATTGTGGACACTCCTATGTCTGATAAGGTTACTCCGGAAGGGGAAGCTCTTGTAACATAGTTTGCACTTGAAGGGCCTCTCCTTGGTGTGAACTGTCTGATGCTCCTTCAAATAGTTTGCCCGGGTGAAGTGCTTCCCACACGTGGCGCAGCTGTACGGCTTGTCGGCGTCTGCCCTAATATTTGGCTTGCCACGTTGTGACCCAATGACACCAGAGGAGGCGGAAGCAGAAGCTTTTGAGCTCCCTCCTTGACCTCTTGCCATCGTTTCGGTGGTGTTGGGATTGTGCGCTGTGTTATAGGCTAAGTACTTCTTGTGGTGAACACCTATCCTGATCCCGTCTGTATTGGTGGGGTAACCCTTAGGTAACCGAGGAAGGCTAGACCCCGGTCCAGTCCCAGGCCTTCTATGAACCCAGTCACAAGGCATTAGACGAGACTCTGAAGGAAAAGACAGGCTTCCTGATAGGCTACCACCAGGGGGGTCTCCCATCACTCTCTGTGAAGGCTGAAGCCCAGGGTGACCTGCTCTGTTCATCATGGATACTGTGGTGTTTGTATCATAGGAACAGGAGGGTCTATCTCTATCAGCCCCAGGTCCTGCTTCATCCCTGCACTGAGACTGTGAAGAGAAGGGTCTGGGCTGCAGACTGGATCCCTGACTGGAGCCTCTGTCTCTCTGATGACCACCAGGACTGAGGTTATTCAGTCCACCTGTCCACTGGTTGTGTTCTGTGTGGTGGTGGAGTCTCTGTCCCTCGTGGTTCAGTCCTGGTTCAGACTCCGGAAGGAACAGTGACTGCTCCTGATCCAGGGTCCTGATCAGTGGCCAGGTTTTGTGACCAGCCGCTTCAGAGGTCCAGTCTCTCCCGCCAGCAACACCGGATATCAGCAGGTCCTCATGGACTGCAGACTATAAACACAAATTGTACAGAAAAGCATAAAGGTTTATATAAGTAACTCTTTGCTGTACACACAGAAACATGACATTATAAATGTCAACCACAGTCAAGCCCATCTCTAACAATGTGATTAAATTAAGGTAGCCTAGTGGTCAGAGCGTTAGGCCAGTAACCGAAAGGTTTCTGGATCGAATCCCTGAGTTGACAAGGTTACAAATCTGTTGTTCTGCCCCTGAACAAGGCAGTTAACCCACTGTTCCCCGGTAGGCCATCATTGTAAATAACAATTTGTTCTTAACTGACTTGCCTAGTTAAATAAAGGTTACATGTTTTTAAAAGTACCGAACAATATGGAGCCATTGGAGTTTATTATAGAAAATGGCCATATGTGTTGATTCAGGAATGAAGTATAATGGAAACTCAGTCCCTGCAATGACACAAAAATAACCAAGTCAGTCAACACATGGTTAACTTGGCCAAATGGTCAAAGTACTTTGTGTGTGTGATGCATCTAGTGCCGTAGTGTAGTGGTAGTTAGTGCTTGCCGCCTGCCTGCTTGCTACTTTCTACTTTCAGCTATTCGGTAGTATTCAGACCCCTTTTCCACATTATGTTACAGCCTTATTTTAAACGGATTAAGTTTTTAAAAAGTCCACAATCTACACACATTACCCCATAATAAAAAGTAAAAACAGGTTTAGAAATTGTTGCACATGTAAAAAATATATATATAAAACAGAAATAAATACCTTACTTACATAAGTATTCAGACACTTTGCTATGGCACTCAAAATTGAGCTCCGGTGCATCCTGTTTCCATTGATCATCCTTGATGTTGCTACAACTTGATTGAACTCCACCTGTGGTAAATTCAATTGATTGGACATGATTTGGAAAGGCACAGATCTGTTTATATAAGGTCCCACAGTTGACCATGCATGTCAGAGCAAAAACCAAGCCATGAAGTCGAAGGAATTGTCCGTAGAGCTCCGAAACGGGATTGTGTCGAGGCACAAATCTGGGGAAGGTTACCCAAAACATTCTGTAGCAATGAAGGTCCCCAAGAATACAGTGGCCTCCATCATTCTTAAATAGAATAATTTGGAACTACCAGACGCTTCCTAGAGCTGGCCGCCCTGACAAACTGAGCAATCAGGGGAGAAGGGCCTTGGTCAGGGAAGGTGACCAAGAACCAAATGGTCACTCTGACAGAGCTCCAGAGTTCCTCTGTGAAGATGGGAGAACCTTCCAGAAGGACTCTCAAAACATGAAACAAGATTCTCTTGTCTGATGAAACCAAGATTGAACTCTTTGGTCTAAGTGTCATGTCTGGAGGAAACCTGGCACCATCCCTACGGTGAAGCATGGTGATGGCAGCATCATGCTGTGGGGATGTTTTTCAGTGGCAGGGACTGGGAGACTAGTCAGGATTGAGGGAAGATGAATGGAGCAAAGAACAGAGAGATCCTTGATGAAAACCTGCTCCAGAGTGCTCAGGACCTCAGACTGGGGCAAAGGTTCACCTTCCAACAGGACAACGACCCTATGCACACAGCAAAGCCAATGCAGGAGTGGCTTTGGGACAAGTCTCTGAATGTCCTTGAGGTGCCCAGCTAGAGCCCAGACTTTAACTCTATCAAACATCTCTGGAGAGACTCATACCCAATAAGAATCAAGGCTGTAATCGCTGCCAAAGGTGCTTCAACAAAGTACTGAGTAAAGGGTCTGAATACTTCTGAATATTTCTGTTTTATTTTTAATAAATGTGCAAAAATGTCTAAACCTGTTTTTGCTTGTCATTATGGGGCATTGCATATGTTAGTTGACAGGGGGGGAAACAATTCCATCCATTTTAGAATAAGGCTGTAACTTAACAAAATGTGGAAAAAGTCAAGGGATTCAAATACTTTCCGAATGCACTGTATGTAAGTCTCCCCTGCCAGTACATAGCCTCTCTACCACCAAGACTACTGTAGTGCAATACATCGTAACTGGGTATCGAGCGACCCCATATTAAACTACAGGGGATCTCGGAGCAGTAGTGGGTCCCAGAGACGAGTTGTGCAGTGAGCAGACATGCCCTGGCGCCCGTCAATCTCTTACCCACCTATGGGTTAAATAGAGGCAATGCATTGTGGAGTGCACGAAGGCAGGACACACATGTCCCTGACCATCCACTGGAGCTGAAGAAGCTTCCAGCCGCAACATTTACCGTGCCTCTGGGCCCTAGCTTTGGACGCAGAGACAGTGGGACTTTCTCAGTGCAACGGCTCTCCCACTATAATTAACTCACGCACAGGTACCTCATGCCAACATCACTTCTCTACAGCCTTACAGTGGTGGGGGAATGGCGAATGGACAGGGAGAGATGTTCACTGGCAGTCGTAGCCATGAACCTGCATGTTGGCGGTCCAGGATATTGGCCGCTCATCTGCCTAACCAGGACAGAGAAAATGTGTGGCAGCACCCTGGATGTCTGAGCAGCCCTTTTAGGACAGCACTGTTCATTCTAACCTAGGGAAGGGGCTAGAAAAGGTGCCCTAGAAATCTCCTGCTCTACTAAATCTGTCCTGCTTACCGTGGCTGGCAGATCATTCCCCAAACGGTAGAAACACAAGCGATATAAACAAAAAAGAAACAACAGGCAAACCGGTAAAAAATAAGCTCATAATAGCTGCTTGGAACGTTAGAACAATGGACAACATCCCGAGAGAAGAACTCCCTTGCTGTGCAGAGAACTGAGCAGATGTAAGATCAACATAGCAGCTCTGAGTGAAACAAGGTTAGCTGATGATGGCACCATCAGTGAACGTTTTTCTGGAAAGGGAAACCAAACGATGATAGAATACATGGGTTGGGACTTGCCATGAAAACCAACCTTCACAGGCACCTGCAAGACTTCAGTAGTGGGCCCCAGACAAATTAAACAACTTCTTTACACTCTTGGAGGACAATATAGTTCCACCGACACGGCCAGCGACCAAAGACTGTGGGCTCTCCTTCTCCATAGTGTGTTTACGGACATATTCAATCAATCTCTATCCCAGTCTGCTTTCCCCACATGCTTCAAGATGGCCACCATTGTTCCTGTTCCCAAGAAAGCAAAGATAACTGAACTAAATGACTCGCCCCGTAGCACTCACTTCTGTCACCATGAAGTGCTTTGAGACAAGTCAAGGATCATGTAATTTCCACCCTACCTGTCACCCTAGACCCACTTCAATTTGCTTACCGCCCCAATCGGTCTAGACGATGCAATCGCCATCACACTGCCCAATTCCATCTGGACAAAAGGAATACCTATGTAAGAATGCTGTTCATTGACTACATCTCAGCATTCAACACCATAGTACCCTCCAAGCTCATCATTAAGCTCGAGACCCTGGGTCTCGACTCCGCCCTGTGCAATTGGGTCCTGTAATTCCTGACGGGCCGCCTCCAGGTGGTGAAAGTAGGAAACAAAATCTACACTCCGCTGATCCTCAACACTGGGGCCCCACAAGGGTGCATGCTCAGCCCCCTCCTGTACTCCCTGTTCACCCACGACTGCGTGGCCATGCACACCTCCAACTCAATCATCAAGTTTGCCCTCACTAACTTTTACAGGTGCACAATTGAGAGCATGCTGTTGGGCTGTATCATCGGCTAACCATGTGTATGTGACCAATAAAATTGTATTTTATTTGACTTACCCTCCGACATAAATGAGAGGCTAATGAAAATCAGGATTCCTCTCAACAAGACCAGACATGCCACAATAATCAGTGCTAATGCACCTACATTACCAAGCCCTGACAATATGAAAGAGCAGTTCTACTCATCCAACAACTCCCCGGAGTGACAATCTAATCATTGCTGGAGACTTCAATGCCAGGGTGGGCTAAGACGGCACCAACTGGCAAGGAGTGATTAGCAAATATGGAGTGGGAACCATGAATGGAAATGGGCTCCTGCTCTTGAGCAAATGCTCAGAGCATAGCCTCGCGATCATCAACACCATTGTCGGGCAAGCAGAGAAGTACAAAACTACATGAATGCACCCAAGATCCAAGCACCTGATGGATTATATCATTGTGCAACAGACCGACATTAAGGATGTCAAGATACTAAGAGCCATGCATGGCGAAGAGTGCTGCACATAGAATGGTCAAAGCGATCCTTGGTATGTACAGTGGGGGAAAAAAGTATTTAGTCAGCCACCAATTGTGCAAGTTCTCCCACAAGGCCTGTAATTTTCATCATAGGTACACTTCAACTATGACAGAAAAAATGAGGGAAAAAAATCCAGAAAAATCACATTGTAGGATTTTTAATGAATTTATTTGCAAATTATGGTGGAAAATAAGTATTTGGTCACCTACAAACAAGCAAGATTTCTGGCTCTCGCAGACCTGTAACTTATTATTTAAGAGGCTCCTCTGTCCTCCACTCGTTACCTCTATTAATGGCACCTGTTTGAACTTGTTATCAGTATAAAAGACACCTGTCCACAACCTCAAACAGTCACACTCCAAACTCCACTATGGCCAAGACCAAAGAGCTATATCTGGGGAGCACCATCTCCAAGGATGACTCACTCGACCAAGAAATAACTAGCAGAATCCAGAAAGAAAGCCAGTCATTGGAAAGGCTGAGGAACAGAATACTAAACCATAACATCCCTCTCTTCACAAAGGTGAAAATCTACAATGTGGTAGTCATCCTAACTCTGTTGTATGGCTGTGAAACTTGGACCCTGTACAGTCACCACTTCAAACAGCTGGAGACATTCCATACACAATCTCTGAGATCTATTATGGGTATCCGGTGGCAAGACAAGGTCTCCAACCTGGAGGTACTGCATAAAGCTAACAGTACCAGCATTGAGAGTAAGATCATTAAGGCACAGCTCCGATGTACAGGCCACATCATCAGGATTTTCTTTGGCAAGCTGCAGCAAGGGCACTAGAATATAGGCCGACCCCAAAAAGCGCTTCATAGACCACCTTAAACACAACCTCAAGTTTTGCAATATCCAGCCCAACCAACTCAGACATCGCCTTCACCCGATATCCACCTGGCACTCAAACGCTCACCGCTGTAGACAATTTAGAGCGGGACAGAAACATCTATCTGCAGCCAGAGCAAAGCATCATTCTTGCACAACCTCGCCCAGAACACCACCAGAAGTACATGTCTGTCCCTCATGCCTCAGTTTGCTCTTCAAAACGGACTCCTGAGACACTGAAGAACCCACAATAAACCAAAATGACATCCACGAGTCGTCACCGTCGGACCACTAGAGAGAGGGAGAAGGAAGATTCAGTCCCTGCAATGATACAAAAATAGCCAAGGCAGTCGACACAGTTCACGTTGTATTTAACAAAATGGTCACACACTCACATAATATGAAGTACATTACTTTTATTGCACAAAACAATACGTGACAAGTCGAATAACTTATCACTATGGTAACACTACCTTTTCTGTAAATCTGGTACCCTCGCTTTGATAAAAATGTATTTTAGAATACTTATGAAAAGGTTCAACATTACACACATCTTTACTACTTCATGTCAGGTAAACATGAATTAAGTCACTATCATTATCTGTCTATAAAACACCAGTATCAACTTAAAGGGACAAAGTTTGTTACTCTTCATCAGTGAAGCATTTTTAGACACCATCAAATCAACCATCACCATATCCAGTCTGCCTCATCATCATCATCATCATAATAATAGAATAATAATACATTATATTTGGAGGACACCTTTCAGGGAAATCAAGGTAATCTTACATTAAACGTAGGCCTACATAAAATCAATAACTGTACAAAAGATCAAATCAAGTGCATCAATCAAATTAATATTTAAATAAAGGACCAGACAAAACAGGGCAGATAAAAAGAGGAGGGAGGAGTTGGGTAAAGGATATGGACCTGGTTTAGGTTGCGGGATAGGGGGACACATACAGTGCATTCGGGAAGTATTGTTGGGACCCCTTTTTCCACACTTTGTTAGTTTAAAGCCTTATTCTAATATTGATTAAATTGTTTCCCCCCCCCCATCAATCTACACACAATACCCCATAATGACAAAGGAAAAACAGGTTTGTAATTTTTTGGGTAAATAAAAAGTAACAGATATATTCCCTTTACATAAGTATTCAGACCCTTCACTCAGTACTTTGTTGAAGCTACAAGCTTGGCACACCTGTATTTAGGGAGTTTCTCCCATTCTTCTCTGAAGAGCCTCTCAAGCCCTGTCCGGTTGGATGGGCAGTGTTGCTGCACAGCTATTTTCAGGTCTCGTCAGAGATGTTTGATCAGGTTCAAGTCCGGGGTTCTGGCTGGGCCACTCAAGAACATTCAGACTTGTCCCGAAGCCACTCCTGCAATGTCTTGACTGTGTGCTTATGGTAGTTGTCCTGTTGGACGGTGAATCTTCGCCCAAGTCTGAGGTCCTGAGCGCTCTGGAGCAGATTTTCATCAAAAATCTCTCTGTACTTTTCTCCATTCATCTTTGCCTCGATCCTGACTGGTCTCCCAGTCCCTGCCGCTGACAAACATCCCCACGGCATGATGCTGCCACCACCATCTTCACCGTAGGGATGGTGCTAGGTTTCCTCCAGATGTGACCCTTGACATTCAGGCCAAAGAGTTCAATCTTCATTTCATCAGACCAGAGAATCTTGTTTCTCATTGTCTGAGAGTCCGTTAGGTGCCTTTTGGAAAACTCCAAGCGGGCTGTCATGTGCTTTTTACTGAAGAGTGGCTTCCGTCTGGCCACTCTACCATATAGGCCTGATTGGTGGAGTGCTGCAGAGATGGTTGTCCTTCTGGAAGTTTATCCCATCTCCACAGAGGAACTCTGGAGCTCTGTCAGAGTGACCATCGAGTTCTTGGTCACATCCCTGACCAAGGCTCTTCTCCCCAATTGCTCAGTTTGCCCGGGCAGCCAGTCTTGGTGGATCCAAACTTCTTTCATTTAAGAATGATAGAGGCCACTGTCCTTGGGGACCTTCAATGCTGCAGAAATGTTTTGGTACCCTTCCCCAGATCTGTGCCTTGACACAATCCTGTCTTGGAGCTCTACAGACAATTCGTTCGATATGATGGCTTGGCTTTTGCTCTGACATGCACTGTCAACTGTGGGACCGAATATAGACAGGTGTGTGCCTTTCCAAATCATGTCCAATCAATTGGATTTACCACAGGTGGACTCCAATCAAGTTGTAGAAACATGTCAAGGATGATGAATGGAAGGATGCACCTGAGCACAATTGTGTCTCCTAGCAAAGGGTCTGAATACTTATGTAAATGTGTTATATTTTGTATTTTTTGTATGTGCAAAACATTCTTAATTTGTTTTTACTTTATCATTATTGGGTATTGTGTTAATGAGATTTAAAAACATATATTTTATATGGCTGGAATGTAACAAAATGTAAAAAGTCAAGGTCTGAATACTTTCCGAATGTACTGTACGTGCCTTAAGAAAGTATTCATACCCTTTGACTTATTCCACATTTATTTGTGCTAGTCTGAATTCAACATTGATTAAATACATCTCACCCATCTACACACAATGCCCCATAATGACAAAGTTAAAAACTGTTTTTAGAAATGTTTGCAAATTTATTAAGAAATAAAAGTACAGAAATCTAATTGACGTACGTATTCACACCCCTGAGTCAATACTTTGTAGAAGCACCTTTGGCAACGATTACAGCTCGAGTGTTTCCGGGTAAGCCTTTAAGAGCTTTTCACACCTGGACTGTGCAACATTTTTCCAATATTCTATTAAAAATTCTTCAAGCTCTGTTGAATTGGATGTTGTTCATTGCTAGACAACCCATTCCATGTCTTGACATAGAACCCAGCCACTCAGGAACATTCATTGTCTTCTTGGCAAGCAACTCCGGTGTATATTTGGCCTTGTATTTTAGGTTATTGTCCTGCAGAAAGTTGAATTAATCTCCCAGTGTCTTGTGGAAAGCAGACTGAACCAGGTTTTCCTCTAAGACTTTGCTTTTGCTTAGCTCTATTCCGTTTATTTTTATCCTGAAAAACTCCCCAGTCCTTAAAGATTACAAGCATACCCATAACATGATGCAGCCACCACAATACTTGAAAATATGGAGAATGGTACTCAGTAATGTACTGTATTGAGTTTGCCCCAAACACAACACTTTGTATTCAGGAAAAAAGTTGAATTGCTTTGCCACATTTTTTGCATTATTACTTTATGCTTTTGTTGCAAACAAGATGCACGTTACGGACTATTTCAATTCTATACAGACTTCTTTCTTCTCACTCTGTCTATTAGGTTAGTATTGTGGAGTAACTACGATGTCGTTGATCCATCCTCTGTTTTCTCCTTTCACAGCCAGCTACTGGGATTTTTGCCCATTCTTCAAGGCAAAACTGCTCCTGCTCTTTCAAATGGGATGGGTTCCGCTGGTGTCGAGTAATCTTTAAGTCATACCACAAATACTCAATTGGATTGAGGTCTGGGCTTTGACTAGGCCGTTCCAAGACATTTAAATGTTTCCCTTTAAACCACTCGAGTGTTGCTCTTGCAGTATGCTTAAGGTCATTGTCGTACTGGAAGGTGAACCTCCGTCCCAGTCTCAAATCTCTGGAAGACAAAGAGGTTTCCCTCAAGAATTTCCCTGTATTTAGCACCATCCATCATTCCTTCAATTCTGACCAGTTTCCCAGTCCCTACCTATGAAAAACATCCCCAAAGCATGATGCTGCCACCATGCTTCACTGTCGGAATGGTGTTCTCAGGGTGATGAGAGGTTATGGATTTGTGCCAGTCATAGGGTTTTCCTTGATGGCAAAAAAGCTCAAATTTAGTCTCATCTGACCTGAGTACCTTCTTCCATATGTTTGGGGAGTCTCCAACATGCCTTTTGGCAAACACCAAACATGTTTGCTTATTTTTTTCTTTAAGCAGTGCCATTTTTTTATGGCCGCTCTTCCATAAAGCCAAACTCTGTGGAGTGTACAGCTTAAAGTGGTACTATGGACAGATACTCCAATCTCTGCTGTGGAGCTTTGCAGCTCCTTCAGGGTTATCTTTGGTCTCTGTTGCCTCCCTGATTAATGACCTCCTTGCCTGGTCTGTGAGTTTTGGTGGGCGGCCCTCTCTTGGCAGGTTTGTTTTGGTGACATATTCTTTCAATTTAAAAAAAATGGATTTAATGGTGCTCCGTGGAATGTTCAAAGTTTCGGATATTTTTCATAACCCAACTGATCTGTACTTCTTCACAACTTTGTCCCTGACCTGTTTGGAGAGCTCCTTGGTCTTCATAGTGCCGCTTGCTTGGTGGTGCCCCTTGCTTAATGGTGTTGCAGACTCTGGGGCCTTTCAGAACAGGTGTGTGTGTATATACTGAGATCATGTGACAGATCATGTGACCCTTAGATTGCACATTCTTTGAAACAAGTAATTTATTTCATCTTCACTTCACCAATTTGGACTATTTTGTGTATGTGCATTACATGAAATCCAAATAAAAACCTATTTAAATTACAGGTTGTAATGCAACAAAATAGGAAAAACGCCAAGGGGTACAAATACTTTTGCAAGGCACTGTAAATGTTCTATTTAATCCTGTAACACAACAACATGTGGAAAAAATCAAGTGGTGTGAACTGAATACTTTCTGAAGGCACTGTAGGTATACTGAGAAGACACGGGGGTGGGGGAGGGGGGTTAGGTAGGACAGAGTCAATGATAGGCTATAGGTTATAGGCATCCTTGAAGAGGTGTGTTTTTAGGATGTTTTTGAATGAGATGACTGAGTCTGCATGTTGTATGTTTGGGGTGTGTGCATTCCAGAGCCTGGTGCAGAGCAGTTGAAGGTTCAGGCAACTATGGTGGAGAGGCGGCAGGTAGCCTAGCGGTTAAGAGAATTGGGCTGGTTACCAAAAATGTTGCTGGTTCCAATCCTTCAGCAGACTAGATAAAACATCTGTCAATGTACCCTAGTTGCTCCAGTATCGCCGTCAATAATGGCTGATCCCTGCCCATGACACTCTCCCAGGGTGTCTGAGGGCGTTGGGAAATTTAAAAAAAACACACATTTCCATTTCACATCTCACACTGGTTAACCACTAATACATGCAGTGAAACAGGACAAATATAAGCACCCTCTATTTGACCTGTGAATGGGGGGGTGACATGTAAAGAGGAGGAGCAGAGGGGGCACGTGCTGGGTGAAGGTCAGAGAGGTAGGTGGGTGCCAGGTTGTGGGGGGCTTTGTAGATGAGGAGGAGTACCTTAGAAGTTAACACGGGATTGCACAGGGAGCCAGTGTAGATTGATGAGGATTGGTATAATGTGATCGGTTGATCTGGGTGAGGATTCTGGCAGCAGAGTTCTGGACCAGTTGAAGTCTGTTGGTGAGTTTGGGAGGGAGAGTGTTGCAATAGTCAAAACGGGAAGTGACGAGGGCATGGATGAGGGTTTCGGTCCAAAGTGACCCCAAGGCTTTTGACTTGTGTTGACAGAGGGACCGTAAAAACTATCTATGTGGATGCTGAGGTTGTACTGGGCATTGTAAGTAGGTGTTGGTGAATGTCATGGATTTTCAGGAACTTGTTGCACTGTTTGGGGGAGGAGTCTGCAGGGAAGTTGTCAGGAGACTGAAGTAGGCGGTTCACTGTGGAGAAGATAACTTTTGGGTTGTTTTTAAACAGAGTTGATGTCGGAGTGGTAAAATGTTCTTGCAGCTGAGAGGGCGTTCTCATATTTTAACAGGTGATCTTTGTATGTTTGAGAATTAACTACTAGACCAGTCCCCTTGCAGTCCACTGGCTTTTAACTGGCGTAGCTCGGGGGTGTACCATAAAGCAGTGTGGGTGAAGGAGACTGAGTGGGTTTTGAGGGGAGCGAGGGTATCCAGGGAAAAAGGCAGTCATTGCAGTTAGTGATGAGGTCAGGAGGGGACTAGGAGTAAGAACTGGGGTATGTATTAATAAGGCTCATGAGATCAGTGGGGTTTATGTCACCATACTCATTCTTTCCTCAGTTCACCTCATCCAGTTCCCTAATACATCCAAAACCAACATAATTAACTACAAACAAACTAGTACTACATGTCACTATACTCTATACATGGGCCGTGTGCATTTTCTGCTGGTGCATCCTGAGGTAGCTCCTCTCTGAGAACCTCTTCCTGCAGTGAGTATAGGCAAACATTCTCCCGTATAGACCTTAAGATGCATCTTCAGATGGTACTGGTGGGAGAACCTCTTCTCACACTGGGGCAGCTGTAGGATTTCTCCCCTGTGTGGACCCTCTGGTGCCGCTTCAGGTGGTGCTGGTGGGAAAACCGCTTCTCACACTGGGGACAGCTGTAGGTTTTCTCCCCTGTGTGGACCCTCTGGTGCCTCTTCAGGTTGAACGAGCGGGAGAAACTGGCATGGCACAGGTGGCAGCCAAATGATTTCTCCCCCGTGTGCATCCTCTGGTCGAGCTGCACCTGTTTGGGGAAATTGAAGGCTTTCCCACAAAATGAATACGAAAACCGCTTCTCCTTGCCACCGGATCTACTGACAGCGTCACTACTACTGTCATTTGTCAATGGGCTTGTGTAGCCATTTAGTGTTGAGGCACTGGCATTATCTGAGTTCTGGTTTAACATTAGGAGAGTGTGAGGAGGATGAAGGCCAGGGACTGTCTGTGTTGTCGCAGGGTCCATGTTCCAGTTGATAGATCCTATAGAAGGCAGGCTGAAGGCAGCACCTGTTAGGGGGTTAACCTGAGGCGCCATCAGTCTCTCTGAATCACAATTATAGGAGCAGGACGGAGCATCGCTAGCCGCATCTGTGTCTGTTTTCTCCTGCCGCATAGGGACACCTCCCCGTCCCTGCAGACCAAATCTACGCCTCACCCTGGTCTCAGCCAGTCTGTTGTCATGGAGACTAAATTCAGACGTGGTTTTGTGTTCGACTGTCTGTTTCTGGTTAACAGTGTTGTTCCCCAGCCCAGAGTTGAGGACGCTGTCCCATCCACTGACCTCCACTATGTTGTCCCGCGGGCCCTTAGCTGCATCCGTCTGGGTCTGTGAATCCAAGATGGCTGCCCAGTCTCCTCTGTCATCCTCTAGCCAACCACCTGCAGAAACATAAACATGGCAGAAAATAAACATGGCAGAGAACTCTAAATATGGAGTTTTTTTCTCTCAATTATCTGGTCAAGTTCATACATATAATGTGTTTTTGTATGTAAACATAAGTTGTATTGATTTCATTTTATGAAATACAAAATCATAGCCAGGTGCATCACTATTCCCATTGAATACCTATTACTGTATGTAGGCTATATGTATTTCTCCCTTACCTTGCTCCCCCATCTTTAGTCCACTCAGCAGGTCAATGCTCTCTGGTTCGTCTTCTATTGTCTCCTCTTTGACCAGCAGCAGATCAGGCTTCCCATCCTCCATGTCTACTGGCTGTAAGAGATACAGAGTGAGAGGATGTTGGATCAAGAATGAGGGATTGCTATGAGTATTATGCAAACATGTTAGTTGATTTGATTACTTGAAACGCTTTAATGGTTTGATCATTTAAAGGCATGGTCCCACACTTAAGACAAAATGAATCAAGACCTGGGCCCGTATCCACAAAGCATCTAAGTGTAAGAGTGCTGATCTAGGATAAGGTCCCCACCTGCCTATATAGTTTTATTCATTAGGATCTAAAAGGCTAAACTGATCCCAGATCAGCACTCCTGCAATGAGAGGCTTTGTGGATACAGGCCCTGAACTAATACCATGCAGACAGTAGCTCACAGTGGGCTCACCTCAGTGAGACTGTGTGTGGTCCTGTGCTGCTCAGCTGGTTCCTCTGTGGGTTCAGGAGGAGGTATAGTCTGGTTGTCCTCCATGACCATGGTCCCCTCAGGGTTGCCCAGACTCTCTTCACACCCCTCCTCCTTCACCAGCAGCACCTCTGGACCCTCCTCCTGGAAGAGACAGGTGATAGAGATTACACAGACATACTGTATACTCCCTCAGGTACGTACACACAGATTAAACATGGAGTGTTTACCCATCCTCACTACGTTTGAGTCCTATACTGTAGTTACATAATGAATTAATTGTTTTTAAACCCATCATGGTGGACATATAGTCAGCATCAGACAAGTCAAAAGTCATCATCAGACAAGCCTGACTAAACTATTTTGTCGTGTACAGTAGGTGTTTGTTTGTGTGGTTATGTGAAGGTATATTTAAGTGTATATTGGTTATAAAGCGCTGTCGTGTTTATGGTGAGATCAGTTTTAAATACACCATATGAAAACCACACATACACATGTCTCAACAGAAAATGTGCATGAACTTGATAAACTGCAGGGGGTGTGGTATATGGAGGGGGTGGTATATGATCAATATACTATGGCTAAGGGCTGTTCTTATGTACGACGCAACGCGGAATGCTAGGACACAGCCCTTAGCCGTGGTATATTGGCCATTTATCACAAACCCCCGAGGTGCCTAATTGCTATTATAAACTGGTTACCAACGTAATTAGAACAGTAAAAATACATATTTTGTCATAACAAATGGTATACCATGGCTTTCAGCCAATCAGCATTCAGGGCTCGAATGACCCAGTTTATAATAGGCTATAGGAAGTGCGTGCTCGGAGAAGCACAGGAAAAAGTTACACGTCAAACTTCGTTCCCGAGTTTTTGTGCTGCTGAGATGGTGAAAATAAAATGAGGCTGCACTGCATTACACACTGCAATTGATATATTCCAATCATGAGCGCTGCTCTGCTCTTGCTGATGTAAACATGTTTGTGCTGTCTATCTAATGGCTGTGCTGTGTATGGTGGCACTTTGGGAGGCAAGTCAAAGGCTTCTTCAGATGTTTTTTTATTTGTCCAAAAAATGCAATATACTGTACTTGTGGAGGGACTGTTAAATCAAATCAAATCAAATTTTATTTGTCACATACACATGGTTAGCAGATGTTAATGCAAGTGTAGCGAAATGCTTGTGCTTCTAGTTCCGACAATGCAGTGATAACCAACAAGTAATCTAACTAACAATTCCAAAACTACTGTCTTATACACAGTGTAAGGGGATAAGGAATATGTACATAAGGATATATGAATGAGTGATGGTACAGAGCAGCATACAGTAGATGGTATCGAGTACAGTATATACATATGAGATGAGTGTGTAGACAAAGTAAACAAAGTGGCATAGTTAGTGGCTAGTGATACATGTATTATATAAGGATGCAGTCGATGATGTAGAGTACAGTATATACATATGCATATGAGATGAATAATGTAGGGTAAGTAACATTATATAAGGTAGGGTAAGTAACATTATATAAGGTAGCATTGTTTAAAGTGGCTAGTGATATATTTACATCATTTCCCATCAATTCCCATTATTAAAGTGGCTGGAGTTGGGTCAGTGTCAATGACAGTGTGTTGGCAGCAGCCACTCAATGTTAGTAACAGTCTATAACAGTCTGATGGCCTTGAGATAGAAGCTGTTTTTCAGTCTCTCGTTCCCAGCTTTGATGCACCTGTACTGACCTCGCCTTCTGGATGATAGCGGGGTGAACAGGCAGTGGTTCGGGTGGTTGATGTCCTTGATGATCTTTATGGCCTTCCTGTAACATCGGGTGGTGTAGGTGTCCTGGAGGGCAGGTAGTTTGCCCCCGGTGATGCGTTGTGCAGTCCTCACTACCCTCTGGAGAGCCTTACGGTTGAGGGCGGAGCAGTTGCCGTACCAGGCGGTGATACAGCCCGCCAGGATGCTCTCGATTGTGCATCTGTAGAAGTGTGTGAGTGCTTTTGGTGACAAGCCAAATTTATTCAGCCTCCTGAGGTTGAAGAGGCGCTGCTGCGCCTTCTTCACGACGCTGTCAGTGTGAGTGGACCAATTCAGTTTGTCTGTGATGTGTATGCCGAGGAACTTAAAACTTGCTACCCTCTCCACTACTGTTCCATCGATGTGGATAGGGGGGTGTTCCCTCTGCTGTTTCCTGAAGTCCACAATCATCTCCTTAGTTTTGTTGACGTTGAGTGTGAGGTTATTTTCCTGACACCACACTCCGAGGGCCCTCACCTCCTCCCTGTAGGCCGTCTCGTCGTTGTTGGTAATCAAGCCTACTACTGTTGTGTCGTCCGCAAACTTGATGATTGAGTTGGAGGCGTGCGTGGCCACGCAGTCGTGGGTGAACAGGGAGTACAGGAGAGGGCTCAGAACGCACCCTTGTGGGGCCCCCGTGTTGAGGATCAGCGGGGAGGAGATGTTGTTGCCTACCCTCACCACCTGGGGGCGGCCCGTCAGGAAGTCCAGTACCCAGTTGCACAGGGCGGGGTCGAGACCCAGGGTCTCGAGCTTGATGACGAGCTTGGAGGGTACTATGGTGTTGAATGCCGAGCTGTAGTCAATGAACAGCATTCTCACATAGGTATGTCCAGGTGGGTTAGGGCAGTGTGCAGTGTGGTTGAGATTGCATCGTCTGTGGACCTATTTGGGCGGTAAGCAAATTGGAGTGGGTCTAGGGTGTCAGGTAGGGTGGAGGTGATATGGTCCTTGACTAGTCTCTCAAAGCACTTCATGATGACGGAAGTGAGTGCTACGGGGCGGTAGTCGTTTAGCTCAGTTACCTTAGGTTTCTTGGGAACAGGAACAATGGTGGCCCTCTTGAAGCATGTGGGAACAGCAGACTGGTATAGGGATTGATTGAATATGTCCGTAAACACACCGGCCAGCTGGTCTGCGCATGCTCTGAGGGCGCGGCTGGGGATGCCATCTGGGCCTGCAGCCTTGCGAGGGTTAACACGTTTAAATGTCTTACTCACCTCGGTTGCAGTGATGGAGAGACCGCATGTTTTCGTTGCAGGCCGTGTCAGTGGCACTGTATTGTCCTCAAAGCGGGCAAAAAAGTTATTTATTCTGCCTGGGAGCAAGACATCCTGGTCCGTGACTGGGCTGGGTTTCTTCTTGTAGTCCGTGATTGACTGTAGACCCTGCCACATGCCTCTTGTGTCTGAGCCATTGAATTGAGATTCCACTTTGTCTCTGTACTGACGCTTAGCTTGTTTAAAAGCCTTGCGGAGGGAATAGCTGCATTGTTTATATTCGGACATGTTACCAGACACCTTGCCCTGATTAAAAGCAGTGGTTCGCGCTTTCAGTTTCACGCGAATGCTGCCATCAATCCACGGTTTCTGGCTTGGGAATGTTTTTATCGTTGCTATGGGAATGACATCTTCGACGCACGTTCTAATGAACTCGCACACCGAATCAGCGTATTCGTCAATATTTTCATCTGACGCAATACGAAACATGTCCCAGTCCACGTGATGGAAGCAGTCTTGGAGTGTAGAGTCAGCTTGGTCTGACCAGCGTTGGACAGACCTCAGCGTGGGAGCCTCTTGTTTTAGCTTCTGCCTGTAGGCAGGGATCAGCAAAATGGAGTCGTGGTCAGCTTTCCCGAAAGGGGGGCGGGGCAGGGCCTTATATGCGTCGCGGAAGTTAGAGTAACAATGATCCAAGGTTTTACCACCCCTGGTTGCGCAATCGATATGCTGATAAAATTTAGGGAGTGTTGTTTTCAGATTAGCTTTGTTAAAATCCCCAGCTACAATGAATGCAGTCTCCGGATAAATGGTTTCCAGTTTGCAAAGAGTTAAATAAAGTTCGTTCAGAGCCATCGATGTGTCTGCTTGGGGGGGGATATATACGGCTGTGATTATAATCGAAGAGAATTCTCTTGAAGGTCTACATTTGATTGTGAGGAATTCTAAATCAGGTGAACAGAAGGATTTGAGTTCCTGTATAATGCGGTCTACATTTGATTGTGAGGAATTCTAAATCAGGTGAACAGAAGGATTTGAGTTCCTGTATGTTTCCTTCATCACACCATGTCCTGTTAGTCATGAGGCATACGCCCCCGCCACTCTTCTTACCAGAGAGATGTTTGTTTCTGTCGGCGCGATGCGTGTTAAAGGGTGGACCAAGTGCTATAGTAGGAGTTGACTGTACTGATAGTGACACCGTTGTCTGTGGTGATAGTTAAGTTTGGAGCGGACCGTACTGATAAATGCATAGATCTGAATAACGTGACACAACAGATGATAAATGAAAATAATGCTGTTGAACCACCAAATCTGAAACAAATTGTACGAGGGTGGCAGGGATGTTGGGGAGGATCAGAAAGTTAAGAATCATCCCATTTTTTACACAATTTTTTTTAAATTAAATACAGTTTTGGATTATCATGCTATTTCAATGGCGAAACATTTGACTTCCAATTTTGGGAGGAAGTTGCCAAAAACTTTGCAATGGCAAATTGGAAAACCCACTGTCATTAAACAGTGTCAAATGGTAGGA
Organism: Oncorhynchus gorbuscha; assembly: GCF_021184085.1. Lineage (NCBI taxonomy): Eukaryota > Metazoa > Chordata > Actinopteri > Salmoniformes > Salmonidae > Oncorhynchus > Oncorhynchus gorbuscha. The sequence goes on along the minus strand of NC_060189.1, from coordinate 51,338,139 downwards.
ATATGTGTTACAATAATAGAGGTCATATTTAGACATTCTATTGCTCGTGACAACAAGGTGAAATTAAAACAAAATGGTACAAACAGAGAATGTATGAATGTATATGAGGCTCAGCTACAAAACCTATTGCCTGTAGAGAGTTTAAATGAGGGAATGTCAACTGCTCAGAGAAGACCCTCAGACTGCCAACTTAATATGCAAAATGGACACACTTTTGAGGATAAAGATGCATCCAAGAGTGTCAGCGGTGCATACTACCACTTAGAGACGGAAAGTTGTGGTAGAGGTTTATCAGATGATCAGATGAGGAAATCATATAGTGGAGGGCACCAATATCTATAGTTGTATATAATATCGATTTGAGCGAGGCATTTTGTGATATTGGTTTATTCTTCCTTTTAACCTACACTATTCTCAAAAAAAAACATACATGACTGCTTTTTTTTAGCATACTTCAAAAAACTATCAATAAAACAAAAACGGGTTGCTTAGCCTACTTAATTATCTGCTGATGGACCGTCAATTGTGGATGGGCTTCTCATTGTATTCAATCTGGTTAGGTAGGTTTATACCACCAGAACACACCTGGCCACATGGGCATGCCGCAAGCAGTTGTCTGGACTTTGAACAATCACAGTTTCAAAGTATTTTCTACGAACCAATATCAATATCAGAATAAAAACATTTCCATTTCGGGGGTTCCCATCACTAATTCAGTGGATTTATTCTGAGGGATCGCAACAAATTAATGTATCATAACGTGTGTTAAATTCATGGTCTCTGCCGAAACATTTTATGAAATGGGGGACTGAAATTATTGAATGTATCCTAGAGTGTGTTTGACCATGATTTTTAAATGGTACACATCTGATAAAATTGGTGACTGTAGTGACTGTGTACCTATAGCCTGGTTGATGTTCATTACATTTAAAATGGTAAATTAATTTGTTTTTGTTTAGACAACAGAAATTAGCCTTGTGTTGTTTTTTTTGTGCTGATATTTTAGTGTGTGTATATAGGTTTGTACTCCCAAACCCATGTTTACCTCTGCACATAGAATAGTTTTTCTCTATAAGCCAATAGGTAATGTGTAGGCCTACAGTGTATTGCATTGCGACCAATGGAGTGGGTGGAGTAAAAGGTGTTGCTGTGCATATAGACCTCAGTCCCCCATGAAATAACTCCATATATAGATTCTGTTTTAAAATCCAAATGTAATGTCAACTAAATATGCAGAAATATGAATCACTGTTAATGTTCAGACAATTATTTTTCATTTCATTAATAAATACAGGTTGACACTTCGACATGGAGGACTTTTATTTTGAAAAATTATGAGATTCCGTGACCCGGAAATACTTAGCAGTCTTATGGCTCGGGGGGGTAGAGCATGTTGGTCCGAGACTTGGCACTCCGATACCACTTGCCGTACAGTAGTAGAGAAAACAGTCTGACCTGGGTGACTAGAGTCTCTGACAATTTTATGGGCTTTCTTCTGGCACCGCCTATTATATAGGTCCTGGATTGCAGGAAGCTTGGCCCCAGCAATGTAAAGTTTGTTGGTAATGGCGACACCAAGGAACTTGAAACTCTCGACCCGCTCCACTACAGCCCCGTTGATGTGAATGGGGGCCTGTTCGGCCCGCCTTTTCCTGTAGTCCACGATCAGCTCCTTTGTCTTGCTCACATTGAAGTTGTTGTCCTGGCACCACACTGCCAGTTCTCTGACCTCCTCCCTGTAGGCTGTCTCTTCCTTGTCGGTGATCAGGCCTACCACTGTTGTGTCGTCAGCAAACTTAATGATGGTGTTGGAGTCGTGTTTGGCCACGCAATCGTGGGTGAACAGGGAGTACAGGAGGGGACTAAACACCACTGAGGGGCCCCAGTGTTGAAGATCAGCGTTGCAGACGTGTTTTGCCTACCCTTACCACCTGGGGGCGGCCCATCAGGAAGTCCAGGATCCAGTTGCAGAGGGAGGTGTTTAGTCCCAGGGTGATGAGCTTAATGGGCACTGGTGTTGAATGCTGAGCTGTAGTCAATGAACAGCATTCTCACATAGGTGTTCCTTTTGTTCAGTTGGGAAAGGGCAGTGTGGAGTGCAATTGAGATTGCGTCATCTGTGGATCTGTTGGGGCGGTTTGAGAATTGGTGTGGGTCTAGGTTATCCAGGAGGATGCTGTTGATGTGAGCCGTGACCAGCCTTTCAGAGCACTTCATGGCTACCGACGTGAGTGCTACGGGGCAGTAATCATTTAGCCAGGTTACCTTAGCTTTCTTGGGCACTGGGACTATGGTGGTATGCTTGAAACATGTAGGTATTACAGAGTCAGTCAGGGAGAGGTTGAAAATGTCAGTGAAGACACTTGCCAGTTTGTCCGTGCATGCTTGGAGTACACATCCTGGTAATCCATCTGGCCCCCTGCGGCTTTGTGAATGTTGACCTGTTTAAGGCTCACATCGGCTACCGAGAGAGTTGTCACACAGTCATCAAGAACAGGTGGTGTTCTCGTGCATGCTTCAGTATTACTTACCTCGAAGCGAGCATAAAAGGCATTTAGCTCATCTGGTAGGCTCGCATCACTGGGCGGCTCGCGTCTGGGTTTCCCTTTGTAGTCCGTAATAGTTTGCAAGCCCTGCCACATCCGACGAGCGTCAGAGCCGGGGTAGTAGGATTCAATCTTAATCCTGTATTGATGCTTTGCTTGTTTGATGGGTCGTCTGAGGGCATAGCGGGATTTCTTATAAGCGTCCGGATTAGTGTCCCGCTCCTTGAAAGCGGCAGCTCTAGCGTTTAGCTAGATGCGGATGTTGCCTGTGATCCATAGCTTCTGGTTGGGATATGTACGTACGGTCACCGTGGGGACGATGCACTTATTGATGAAGCCAATGACTCAGGTGGTGATGGTGCTGTATACTCCTCAATGCCATTGGATGAATCCCAGAACAAATTCCAGTCTGTGCTAGCAAAACAGTCCTGTAGTGTAGCATCCGCGTAATCTGACCACTTTGAGCAAGTCACGGGTACTTCCTGCTTTAGTTTTTGCTTGTAAGTAAGAATCAGGAGGATAGAATTATGGTCAGATTTGCCAAATGGAGGGTGAGGGAGAGTTTTTTTTATGGATCTCTGTGTGTGGAGTAAATGTGGTCTATTGTTTTTTTCCCCTGGTTGCACATGTGACATGCTGGTAAAAATGTGGTAAAATGGATTTAAGTTTACCTGCATTTAAAGTCCCCGGCCGCTAGGAGCACCGCTTCTGGGTGAGCATTTTCTTGTTTGCTTATGGCCTTATAGAGTTGGTTGAGTGCGGTCTTAGTGCCATCATAGGTCTGTGGTGGTAAATAGATGGCTACGAATAATATAGATGAGAACTCTCTTCGTAGATAGTGTAGTCTACAGCTTATCATTGGGTACTCTACCTCAGGCGAGCAATACCTCAAGATTTCTTTAATATTACACATTGCGCACCAGCTGTTATGGACAAAAAGACACACACACCCATCCCTCGTCTTACCAGACAGCTTCTCTATTCTTACAAAAGCTTGTCTGTTCTGCCGGTGCATGGAAAATCCTGCCAGCTCTATATTATCGGTGACGTCGTTCAGCCACGACTCGGTGAAACTTAAGATATTACTGTTCTTAATAATTAATGTGCCATTGGTAGGGTAATCGTAGGTCATCAATTTTATTTTCCAATGATTGCATGTTAGCAATTAGAATGGATGGCAGTGGGAGTTTACTCGCTCGCTTAAGAATTCTCAGAAGGCAGCCTGATCTGCGTCCTCTTTTCCTCCGTCTTTTCTTCACGCAGAAGACTGGGATTTGGGCCAGTTCCCGGGAGAGCAGTATATCCTTCTCGTTGGACTCGTTAAAGGAAAAAGCTTCTTCCAGTTCGTGGTGAGTAATCGCTGTTCTGATGTCCAGAAGTTATTTCCATTCATAAGAGATGGTAGCAGCAACATTATGTACAAAATAATTTTCAAAAATAAGTTAAACAACACAAAAAAACTAGCACAATTGGTCAGGAGCATGTAAAACGTCAGCCATCCTCTTCAGCGCCATCATAACAAGCTCCCCATATGGCAGATAAATTAGGATGTACATGTAAGCAAATGAAAAGCTATGCATAGCCTTTCTGAAATAAACGGGCAAAATTTGATGTACTGTAACTTTTAATGTTACACTACAGTGCCTTTCAAAAGTATTCACCTGCCTTGGAATTTTTCCTATTTTGTTTCATTCTTTTTTTTAAATGGAAAGAATATGGCACCACAACAAACCTGCCAAGAGAGGGCCGCCCACCAAAGACTCACGGACCAGGCAAGGAGGGCATTAATCAGAGAGGCAACAAAGAGACCAAAGATAACCCTGAAGGAGCTGCAAAGCTCTACAGCAGAGAATGGAGTATCTGTCCATAGGACCACCTTAAGCCGTACACTCCACAGAGCTGGGCTGTACAGAAGAGTGGCCAGAAAAAAGCCATTGCTTAAAAAAACATATAATATGTTGGCCAAAAGGCACGTGGGAGACTCTCCAAACATATGGAAGAAGGTACTCTGGTCAGATGAGACCAAAATTGAGCTTTTTGGCCATCAAGGAAAACGCTATGTCTGGCACAAACCCAACACCTCTCATCACCTTGAACACCATCCCTGTCAATGTTTTTCCATCGGCAGGGACTGGGAAACTGGTCTGAATAGAAGGAATGATAAATGGTCCTAAATGCATGGAAATTCTTGAGGGAAACCTGTTTCAGTCTTCCAGAGATTTGAGACTGGGACAGAGGTTGACCTTCCAGCAGGACAATAACCCTAAGCATACTGCTAAAGCAACACTCAAGTGGTTAAGGGGAAACATTTAAATGTCTTGGAATGGCCTAGTCAAAGCCCAGACCTCAGTCCAATTGAGAATCTGTGGTATGACTTAAAGATTGTTGTACATCAGCGGAACCCATCCAACTTGAAGGGGCTGGAGCAGTTTTGCCTTGAAGAATGGGCAAAAATCCCAGTGGCTAGATGTGCCAAGCTTTCGAGACATACTCCAAGAGACTTGCAGCTGTAATTGCTGCAAAAGGTGGCTCTACAAAGTATTGACTTTGGGGGGGTGAATAGTTATGCATGCTCAAGTTTTCATTTTTTTTGTATTTCTAGTTTATTTCACAAAACATATTTTGCATATTCAACGAGGTAGGCATGTTGTGTAAATCAAATTATATAAACCCCCCAAAAATCTATTTTAACTCCAGGTTGTAAGGCAACAAAATAGGAAAAATGCCAAGGGGGTGAATACTTTCGCAAGCCACTGTATGACACCAACCTCAATCACGATAACATGCTGGGTTGAGGTTCCACTCCCCTCATCAACAGCTAAGGGTTGGTCATCTCTCCACGTATTGTGTCCTGCCGGCTTCGCAAAGCTCCTGTGGTCTCCAGTGAGATGTCCTTCACCTGAGAAAATTATTGGGGGGGAAAGGGGTGCATAAGTTTGGTACTGTCAATACTCAACACTATATGGTACACTATCACTATTGACACTGTCTAACAATTAGTAAGGATAAGGTTACACTTCTCATAACTTCTTGATATACTATGATTGATTGACTGTTCCATGCATCACATTCTTTTGGAGTATGATAATTCAACATTCAGTTTATCAATAATATACTTAGAATATGATCTTGTCTTTGTGCAATAATCATTTGGACTTAATTGGTCTGCCTAGTAAAACAAAGGTAAAATAAAGTTGTGCAAGATGGGGTTAGTATTGCATACTATCCAAAAACCGCATACTATCCAAAAACCGCATTCTAAAAAAATGTACCCCTTGCCGTTCCTCTGTATCGGTCGAGGATCTTGACACCACTGGGACGACTGGCGAGGGCGCGCTCTCGGATTGTCCTCTCTGCGCGCTCCCGTGCCACCTTCAGTTCCATTAGCTGTAGTTTCCTCCTCAATGCCCTGTTTTCTTTTTGGCTTTGAGTTATTTCCAAACGAAACACTGCATAGTCGTCGTCTACGAGTTTACAGATATCTGCCACGGCTGAATTCGCTAGCACCTCAATGATGGAGGCTATTTGAGTGTGGAAAACCATACAGTTAGCCATTGTTACGTTTAGCTAACGTTAGCAACTAGCTAGCTAGCGTTACCTAAATAACGTCTATCAACCAAGTCCTGTCTCCAACGCGAATTAAATACAACATTGGGTAAGTATGTGGTGCTGTGCAGTTATATTAGTCATACTTTTAGTTCCATCGTGTTAATAAACATCTAAATAACAACAATAAAAACGCTGACGTGGAAGTTGTTCTTTGTCATTGTTTACTTCCGTTTACACTCTTCTTCTTGTGCGTTTCCAGCAGACTAGTCGCTGTATTGCTGCCTTTCTCAGGTCAGAGTGCGAATTACACATTTAAATACACTACATTACCAAAAGTATGTGGACACCTGCTCATCGAACATCTCATTCCAAAACCTTGGGCATTAATATGGAGTTGGTCCACCATTGCAGCAATGATAGCCCCCACTCTTCTGGGAAGGCTTTCCACTAGATGTTGTAACATTACTGCGGGGAATTGCTTCCATTCAGCCGCAAGTGCATTAGTGAAGTCAGGCACTGATTTTGGCTGATTAGGACTCCAATTCATCCCAAAGATGTTCGATGGGGTTGAGGTCAGGGCTCTGGGCAGGCCATTCAAGTTCTTCCACATCGATCATCGACGAACCATTTCTGTATCGACCTCGCTTTGTGCATGGGGAAATTGTCATGCTGAAATAGGAAAGGGCTTTCCCCAAACTGTTGCCACAAAGTTGGACGCACAGAATCGTCCAGAATGTTGCTGCAGCGTTAAGATTTCCCTTCACTGGAACTAAGGGGCCTAGCCCGAACCATGAAAAACAGCCCCAGACCATTATTCCTTCCCCACCAAATTTTCCAGGTGGCCCTATGCATTGGGGCAGGTAGGTAGCATTCATCCATCAGACTGCCAGATGGTGGGTCGTGATTCATCACTCCAGAGAACGCGTTTCCAATATTTCAGAGTCCAATGGCAGCGAGCTTTTCACCACTCCAGCCGATGCTTGGCACTGCGTATGGTAATCTTAGGCTTGTGTGCGGCTGCTCAGCTATGGTAACCAATTTCATGAATCTCTCTCCGTACAGCTGACGTTGCTTCCAGAGGAAGTTTGGAACTCGGTAGTGAGTGTTGCAACCGAGGACAGACAATGTTTACTTGCTACGTGCTTCAGCACGCTGCGCTCTCGTTCTGTGAGCTTGTGTGGCCTACCACTTCGCAGCAGAGCCATTGTGGCTCCTAGAAGTTTACATTTGACAATAACATCACTTACAGTTGCCTCGGGCAGCTCTAACAGGGAAGAAATTTTACAAACTGACTTGTTGGAAAGGTGGCATCATATGACTGTGTCACGTTGAAAGTCACTGAGTTCTTCAGTAAGGCCCTCCTAATACCAATGTTTGTCTATGGAGATTGCGTAGCTGTGTGCTCGATTTTATACATACTTTTGTATACATAGTGTATGTCAAAGATTTAAAGTGGGGACTCTTGCTTCGCAAGCCTCACTAATAAACCATCCTTAATACTGAAGAAGTGTTGTGCTAATATAACAATTTGCAAATATTACACTTGTCTTTCATCTTTTGTTATTCACAGCTGATACAGATACTGTACCAATGAACATTTTGTCTGGTGGTGCTGGGGCTACCTTGCCAAGCATGGCAGTCATATTACCTTCCTTGATGGTGTCCTAGTATCATACAGGCATAGCCTATCAAATAATGACATGTAGCTAGCTATAAACAAAACATAGCTACTTACCAACAACACAGCAGTCTCGGGTTTGACGGTTGACAGCCCAAGTAGAAGCTAGTTGGATAATAATCCAGCTATTCCAGATGGCGCCGACAGACATGGCAGCTCTACTTCTAGCTCCGAAGCAACTTTGCAGTATTTTTTTGGTTGTGTGTTATTTCTTAGTTTATTAGCCCAGAATGTTTTTTGTGTTATTACATACAGCCGGAAATAACTTTTGGATATCAGAGCTGCGGTAAATCACCAGCATTACGACCAGGAATAAAACTTTCCTGATTTGGATCCTTTGTTCGTACCCCCCAGGGCAATTTAACTTATTCCAGAGGCTGCTCAAAGACCGGAGGAGAAGAGGTGTTCAGAGTGGACTTCTAGTACACACCATCCATCGCTTCCTGGGTATATTACGCTCATGTTCAGTCTCTGGACAATAAAGTAGACAAGCTCAGGGTGAGAATCTCCTTCCAGAGAGACATCAGGGACTGTAGCATACTCTGTATCACCGGAATCATGGCTCTCTAGGGATATACTGTCCCTGTCCATACAGCCAGTTTGGTTCTCAGTTCATCGTGCAGACAGGAATAAAGAACTCTCCGGGAAGAAGAAAGGTGGTGTTGTATGTTTAATGATGAACTACTCATGGTGTGATTGTGATAATACAGTAACTCAAGTCCTTTTGTTCATCCGACCTAGAATACCTCACAATCAAATGCAGACCGTATTACCTCCCAAGAGAATTCAGCTGTGTATATTCCCCCTCAAGCCGAAACCACGAGACGGCCCTCAAGGAACTACACTGGACTTTATGCAAACTTTAAACCACATATCCTGAGGCCTCATTTGTTGAAGCTGGGGATTTTAACAAAGCACATTCGAGGAAAACGCTACCGAAGTTCTATAAATACATTGACTGTAGTACTTGCTTAGGAAAAACACTAGACCACTGCTACTTTCCTTTTCGAGATGCCCACAAGGTCCTCACCTGCCCTCCTTCTGCAGATCAGATCACGACTCCATTTTGCTGCTCTCTTCCTTTAGGCAGAAACTCAAACAGGAAGTACCTGTGCTAAGGTCTATTCAATGCTGGTCTGACCAATCAGAATCCATGCTTCAAGATTGATTTGATCAAGCGGACTGGGATATGTTCCGGGTCGCCTCTGAGAATAACAATGATATATACACGGACATGGTGACTGAATTAATCAGGAATCGATAGGGGATGTTGTTCCCAAGGTGACTATTAAAACCTACCCAAACCAGAAACCGTGGATAGATGGCAGCATTCACGCCAAACTGAAAGCGTGAACCACCGCATTTAACTATGGCAAGGTGACTGGGTATATGGTTGAATACAAATAGTGTAGTTATTCCCTCCGTAAGGCAATCAAACGGGTAAAACGTCAGTACATAGACAGTGGAGTCGCAATTCAACAGCTCAGACACGAGATGTATGTGGCAGGGTCTACAGACAATAACGGACTACAAAGGGAAAACCAGCCACGTCACGGACGTCTTGCTCCCGGACAAGCTAAACACCTTCTTCACCTGCTTTGAGGATAACACAGTGCCACCGACATGGCCCGCTCCCAAGGACTGTGGGCTCTCGTTCTCCATGGCCGACGTGAGTAAGACATTTAAGCGTGTTAACCCTCGCAAACCTGCCGGCCCAGACGCCATCCCTAGACACGTCCTCGGAGCATGCGCAGACCAGCTGGCTGGAGTGTTTACAGACATATTCAATCTCTCCCTATCCCAGTCTGCTATCCCCACTTGTTTCAAGATGTCCACCATTGTTTCTGTACCCAAGAAAGCACAAGTAACTGAACTAAATGATTATCGCCCTATAGCACACCACTTCTGTCATCATGAAGTGCTTTGAAAGGCTAGTTAAGGATCATATCACCTCTACCTTACCTGTCACCCTTGACCCACTTCAATTTGCTTACCGCCCCAATAGATCCACAGACAATGCAATCGCCATCACACTGCACAAAACGAAGGAGCTGATTGTGGACTTCAGGAAACAGCAGAGGGAGCATGCCCCTATCCACATCAACTGCAGTGGGGAAGGTGAAAAGCTCAGCATACACATCACTGTCAATCTGAAATGGTCCACCCACACAGACAGTGTGGTAAAGAAGGCGCAACTGTTGGGCTGTTTCACCGCCTGGTACGGCAACTGCACCACCCGTAACTGCAGGGCTCTCCAGAGGGTGGTGTGGTCTGCCCAATGCATCACCGGAGGCAACTGCTTGCCCTCCAGGCCACCTACAGGCTACCATCCAGAAGGCGAGGTCAGTACAGGTGCATCAAAGCTGGGACCGAGAGACTGGAAAAACATGTTCTATCTCAAGGCCATCAGACTGTTAAACAGCCATCACTAGCCGTCTAACACCCGGTTACTCAACCCTGCACCTTAGAGGCTGCTGCCCTATGTACATAGACATGGAATCACTGGCCACGTTAATAATAGAACACTAGTCACTTTAATGATGTTTACATAGTGCTTTACTCATCTCCATATGTACATACTGTATCCTAGTCAATGCCACTCCATCATTGCTCGTCCTAATATTTATATATTTTCTTAATTCCATTATTTTACTTTTAGATTTGTGTATTGTTACTACTGCACTGTTGGAGCTCGGAACACAAGCATTTCGCTACACCCGTAATAATAACTGCTAAATATGTTTGTGACCAATACAATTTTATTTGAAATCTATATGCTGGCCATCTGCCCAAGGTTGTTAAACAACTTTTAATGAAGCCCGTTTTCACTCCTATTTGCAGAGCGAAATGTGCGTGCGCTGCAGTCTTAACACCAAATGTACACATAGTTGGGGGCGGACCACAGCTGGGGGCGTGTTGTCTCTGGGCAATTAGGCATCATTGGCAAATGTAAATAATCCATACCCAGCCCTTCAACAAGTTGTGACAAGCACACTCACTAAACTCTGTTTTGGACAAGACTAACTTCACACTTTGTAGTACATTTTGACACTAGAATTAATGTTTGACTTGTATTGATGCGACATGGGCCATTTAAAGCTGGAGATGTTGGTTCTAAGGGGCAGTTGACCTTGAACAAATCACCTACTCTGTAACATGGACTCCGTGGTGAAAGAATAGGTGTTGACATGATTTTTAAATGACTCCACCTTCCGCTGTCCCCAATTCATACAACATCTGCAAGGTCCCTGAGTCAAGTAAAGCACATATTAAAAAAAAAAGCTTTTATAAAGCCTCATAAAGAAGGGCAGTGATTGGTAGATGGGTAACAATAACAAATCAGACATCAAATATCTATTTAAGCATGCTGAAGTTAATTTCCTTACAAAAATATATTTCAGTTTTGAAACTACTGTAAAAGTGAAATAACTGCAGTTGACTGGTATTTTGGACACAGTAATTGCAGAATTACTGTTAATTATAAGTTATACTGCACTCTAACTGCAGTTACCTTGCAAAAATTACTGCAGTAAAAAAAAAATTTTGGATGCAGTATTTGCAGTATCCTGCAGTTATACTGCACTCTGACTGCAATCTTTTTTTCGTAAGGGTTAAGTTGTGGATGATGTATTAAACCACTCAGACACATACAAGATGCAGTCGTCATTCTGAACTGAGCTGCAGGACAGGAAGTAAACTGCTCAGGAATGTCCCCATTAGGACATTGGTATGTTTAAAACGGCTACTAACTAAAAATGACAATTCAATCCATTTTAATCATACTTTATTACAAAATTTGAAGAAATCCAAGGATGGTGAATAAGTCTTCATGAAAAGTCCCATTATATGTTATTAAACATAAACAAGTTTTAAATACACCATTACAACAAAAAATCTGCATGAACTTGATACTGCATTCATTTTCTCAAGTGTTTTGGGAAAAAAAAAATAGTTGAATGGAAATAATTAAATAGGCATTTATGAACATTATATATCCTCCACAGTAGAAACACAATTATATAACAGACCTTTTAGGCTTATATATGCCTTATATATCACACAATGTCTGGATGCAATATTCCACCCAGGAATATTCAACACGGAAATCTGTTACTCTTGTTATTCCAAATTCATCTGTGGATCTTTTCTGATGGCAACAATGAAAATTAATCTTTGTCTATAATGCAGGGTTTGATCTAAACGTCAGAAGCAATCGAGTGGAATGTTTACTTTCTATGTTAGAGTTGAATGGTGTTTTTGCTGGTGTGTCCTGAGGTAGCTCCTCTCTGAGAACCTTTTCCCACAGTGTGTACAGGCGAATGGCCTTTCTCCAGTGTGGACCTTCAGATGCATCTTCAGCTGGTCCTGGCGGGAGAACCTCTTCTCACACTGGGGGCAGCTGTAGGGTTTCTCCCCAGTGTGGACCCTCTGGTGCCTCTTCAGGTGGTGCTGGTGGGAGAACCTCTTCTCACACTGGGTACAGCTGAAGGATTTCTCCCCTGTGTGGACCCTCTGGTGACTCTCCACCTTCTGGAGGCAGCTAAAGCCTTTGTGACAGAACTTGCAGAGGAACCGTTTCTCTTTTGTATTGCCTGATGTTGCTCCCCCTCTCTGAGCCTGGGCTCTAGCCCTGTCATTTGAGTTCAATACCTGATCAAAAAGAATACGGCCGTGTGAATCAGAAGGTCCCATTGACGTGGACTCTGGATCGCGATCCCTGAACGCGTGTAAAGGGGAGTGGGTTGCGACATTTGGATTTCTCTCTAAGCTTTCCCTGTAGTCTAAGTAGTCACTGGTGTTGCCCTGCGAGTGTCCTATGTGAGTTTCGTTTGCATTCCATGTCAGAGGAGTGTCGTCCTCCACTTTGACAATCATGTCATCTAAGACTATAACCTCCCCTTTCTTATTTAGGCACCCTTCAGAGTATACACTACTACTGTACCGGTTCCAGTCCCCTCTCATTGGATTAGTCTGTATATCTAAATCCACAGATATATCACTAGGTATCATCTCGGTCTCTGTAGCATATGAACAGGACGGATCATTGCCAGTCTGTAACGCGTCACCTGTGTCCTGATGTGATAGAACTGTCCTCGGGCTCGGGTTACCGTAAAGTAAATACTCTGAGCGAGGAGCAGGAGGACAGCCCAGTCGCCCCAGCCCCGTTAAAGTCTCGGTGTCTGTCTCTGACTTGAGTACAGCGGTCGGCGTTCCACTGATCTCCGTGCTGCTGCGTCGGGTCCTGGGTTGCACTGGGGCAGTGGTTGGGTCATCCATGGCTACAGGGGGCACTCCAGTCTGGATGTCTCTGCTGTGCTGTGGGTCCACCTCTCCTTCAGACCTCTCCAGCTTGACCTCAGGGCCATCAGCCTCTGCATCTGCAGACTGCAAAGGAGAGAGGGTTACTATCAGTACATGAGTAGAATTTGATAAATATGTTGTAAGTCTCACAAGCTCCCCATTGGCAGATAAATTAGGATGTACATGTAAGCAAGTGAATAGCTGAGGGAAGCCTTTGAAATAAATGGGCCACATCTGATTTACAAAGTAACTGTAATTTGTTATGCAAAACTATTACACTAACCTCTATCATGATAATGTGCTGGGTTGAGGGTCCACTCCCCTCACCAATAGTGATTGGTTGGTCATCTCTCCATGTATTGTGTCCTGCTGGCTTCACAGAGATCCTGTGGCCAGTGAGATTTCCTTCACCTGAGAGAGTGATTGAGGATAAAGAGGAGGTTGTGTTTGCTACTGTCAATCCTCAACGCTATATTGTACACTATTGACAGTTTGGACACTGTCAACAATTGACAAGGATGTAACTTAACACTTCTTGATATACTATTTATTGATCTCTGTATTATGTTCCATGCATCACTTTGTTTTCATTGAGTAAATAATAGGAAATGCAGTTAATCAAGAATATGGTTAGAATATGATAGTGTCTTAGCGAAAGATATTTAAGTAATCAGGAGAATTATTGCATACTAGCCAAAAAACTGACCATGGCCCAATTAACACATCTGAACACATGTGCAGAGGAGAACGTGGTGACAGGCGCTGAGCTATATATTTTTCAGTTAAATGTACCTCTTGCCATTCCTCTGTATCGGTCCAGGATATTGACACTACTCGTAGTCGAACTACCTGGGACGACGCGTCCTCGCGTCATTGTCCTCTCTGCGCGCTCCCGTGCCTCCTTCAGTTCCAGTAGCTGAAGTTTCCTCCGCAATGTCCTGTTTTCTTTCTGGCTTTGAGTTATTTCTAAACGAAACACTGCATAGTCGTCGTCTACGAGTTTACAAATGTCTGCCACGGCTGCATTCGCCAGCACCTCCATGATGGAGGCTATTTGAGTGTGAAAAACCATACAGTTAGCCATTATTAGCTAACGTTAACAGCTAGCTAGCGTTACTTATATAAAACCTATAATGTATGTCCTGTTTCCAACGCGAATTAAACACTACCTGGGGTAAGTTTGTGATGATGTGCCGTTAAATGAGTCATATGTTGAGTTCTAGGGTGTTAATAAACGTCTAAATACAACAATAAAATGCTAACTTTGAAATGATTGTTCACTTCCGTTCACTTTTTTTGTTTGGCTTTTCGGGAGACTACGTCTTCAGTAGGTTTAATTCCGGTTGGCATCCAATATTAACGTTACATTACTGCCATCAGCTGGACTGGAGTATAATTGGGAAAAGGAAAAACCCTGCCAACTAACCCAACATTCATTAAAAACTCACCCCCAATTCCGCTATGTTGATCCTATCTGATCATACACCATGCCAACAGCCTGGGAGGACAGAACACTACCATTCAACACACCATGTAACTCTTCCGTAGTCATTTCTCGTAATCCCAAGCACTTCTCTGCAGCTGCCACCACAACACCTATTTTCTGTGATTTGCATTCCATTCCGGCGGTACAGTCCTTACTGAAGCATGTTTCGTTTGTAGGCCTATCACTCTACTGACAAAAGTCTACTACTCAACTGGAGCCTCTCAGGATCCTTGACCCATCTTCACTGCCTCCGCATACGACATCTTCTGACTAGATGCCTTGTTGCGTATTGCTGCCCTTCGCAGGTCGGTGTGAATCGCACATTTTGTTCACAGAAAAGGGGAGTAGGAAAAAATAAATTGCACCTCCATCTAACCCTTCATATACACCACAATCCCCAACAAACCCACCACTCCTTCCCACTACTTTGGCCCTAACGAATATGGAAGCCTTTCTCTCAAAATTCCCTGTAGTTCTTCTGCGCCTAAAATCTGTGACACCCAAAAAACATCCCTGCTGCTGCTACTAAAAAATCTATATTCTGGGATTTCCATTCCATCCGTGCGGTACAATTTAATGACCATAGCAATAAACACCAAGAAGCCAACCTTACTAAAGCCTAAACTATACAAGACACTCTGCACTGGCCTACTACCTCTCAGGATCTCTCACCCATAGCGCTCCATCTTCTACTTTCCTCAATGCCTCAGCATATGACACTTTCCGCTCTGCTCTCACCCTGGCAACCTCACCCTGTCTCACTCGCACAGGACATTTCTGATCCCCAGCAACATGGCCACCCCCACAATTGACAAACAGCTTTTCACACCAAAACGACACACTCTTTTGTCCCACTGTAGGGGGTTTGAAACAAACGCTCTTACTGGATAACTTACATATCCTAACATTACTTTATCAGGTAATAACTCTGTATCAAAACTCAAAAGTACCGACAAGGTCACTTCAGTCTTGCGTTCTCCACTGGTCTGCGTCACCAAACGGTGCCCCCTTTTACACTGAAGAGAGGATCTTATTGGTTAGGATCATAGCTCAAAGGATGTGGTCGTTCCATTTTATTTCAATAACTTTTTGATTTGATGCCAACTTTCTACACATATTTGCACATTGTAGAAGTGGTCAAGAAAGTTACTTTTTGGGTCTGATTGCCAAAACATTTAGGAGATAGAGGTGCTTAAAGTTTATCCATAGTTCAATGTCTAGTTTTGATTTACATTTGGTTGATTTGTCAATTAACCTGAATTAAATGTAAAATCAACAAAAAAAGTAACTGGATTTAGGTTCAAAGTTATTCATTTGTATGACTTTTTAAAATAAATTATAAAATAGTTTGACAACCCTGTTTGTAAGCTCTTAAATTCTATCAAACTCAACTGTTTATCTTTCCCAGTGATGAAGACATGGATGTCTCATGGTATGGTGAGGTATGCAAATTTGATAAACTTTGAGCACCACTATCTCCTAAATGTTTTGGAATTCAGGTCCAAAAATGCACTTTCTGACCACTTCTACAATGAGCAGATATGTATAAAGGGGTGTGGTCAAAAGTGATTAAAATCAGATGGAACAACCCGAGAATGACTATTCCATCTACATTACCTCAGTGTGGTAAATATTAAACTCTCCTTGTTCTAGCCTAGGTTTACTGTTTCTCTAAAACATTTACTCAAGCCTGTTTCAAATGACAAGTTAACAAAGGGTAATGAGGGGTATGTGGTTAATTATCCTCTTACCACAAGACACATGATAACTATAATATGTCAGATAAAGAATGGTTCCCAGATATCCCCTGTGTAAAACTCAAACCACACTGCTTTCTCCCCATTGTGGACACTCCTATGTCTGGTAAGGTTACTCAGGAAAGAGAAGCTCTTGTAACATACTTTGCACTTGAAAGGCCTCTCCTTGGTGTGAACGGTCTGGTGCTTGGCCACATTGTTTCCTGCTCTGTTCATCATGTATACTGTGGTGTTTGTATCATAGGAACAGGAGGGTCTATCTCTATCAGCCCCAGACCCTGTATCATCCCTGCACTGAGACTGTGAAGAGCAGACTGGATCCCTGACTGGAGCCTCTGTCTCTCTGATGACCACCAGGACTGAGGTTGTTCAGTCCACCTGTCCACTGGTTGTGTTCTGTGTGGTGGTGGAGTCTCTGTCCCTCATGGTTCGTTCCTGGTTCTGATTTGGGAAGGACGAGCGACGGCTCCTGATCCGGGGCCAGGGTTTGTGACCAGCAATCTCAAAGGTTCTACTCTCTCCTCTCACCAGCAACAGCAATATCAGCAGGTCCTCATTAACATAATCTATGGCAATCTTTGGTTGTTTATACTTTAATAGCTAAACACATTTGTTCATATATATTGTTCATTTATTATATCTGTGTCCATATTGTCCATGAGTTTCTAGTAGATAGACCATATGGTTCAAGAGAAAATAGTAAATTTAATGAAAAAGTTATCTAATCAACATTGGCATTATTTTCAATGAACTCTATTGACTGGGTTCACAACGGACACCAGTTTGACAACAAATGCACATTGACATTATAAAATAAATAAGCATGTAAAAAAATATAGATTTCCTGCTGTAACCCTCATATTAAACACCAATGGTATTCACTAAGGCCCGATTCTGACCCGAGGTGAACCTGTGTAAATGGAATGTTATTCCCTTGTCATGCACTCTCTATGCGTATCTTGATCTTGAATTTAAGCAAGAGAGTAGCATGCTATTCACCTGCTATTCGTTTAGGTTGTAGAACTAAGAAATGAAGGTGTGACCGGGGTGTGTTTACAGATAAGGTGTATTCTGACTTTGACTTAATTCCCCTCATAATTCCACCACCTTTACATGCGAGGACACCATGAATAAGGTCGCCGCAAACCTGCCAGTTCCAAGTGTAAAAAGCATCTACCTTTTACAATAGAATTAACAGCATTCTCCATGCACTGTAATTTCTAAATGGACAAGAGCTATTGATAAGAGTAATGAGTAATCCGTTTGGGGAAGGGGATTGTAAATACACATAGCAATTGTTTTAAATTCATTTTCCTAATGATCCCTGGAGATTAATGGAAAACCAGTCATATGGAAGCAAACTGAAATTCATATCAACATGACATTTATTGCTGCCCCTTTTCAACTATGAAAAAGGCTACAAATAGCTGTGCTGTTATTCATTATTGAATTGTGTGCCCTCGTAATTTGATGCATATGCGCTTTAGAATGTTTGAATTATAGCCTATACCCGGGTATTTCTCAGTTTGATTTTACAATTTGTATCATTTTCAAAATGTGCCACTATCGGGAGTAAATCAGAAATACCCACATACATTTATAACGGTCACTTGTGTTAGTTTTCTTCCATTTGTAGCCTACATTTTGCATCATTCTATTCCCTTTACCTTTCTTTCCTCTGTCACAACCTTGTAAATTGTTCCTGGGGGTCGCTAGGATTAGTGGATCATATTAGGCTAACGCTGTGCAATAATTTGGGACATGTAGACTGTCTTAATCATATGTAACTCAGACCACACTTAGCAGGTTAAACCTGGAGCCTGGCGCACCGTTCACGAAGACTGGAGCATTGTCATACAGTTCCATGATTAGTGAGA
This sequence comes from Oncorhynchus gorbuscha, assembly GCF_021184085.1. Taxonomy (NCBI): domain Eukaryota; kingdom Metazoa; phylum Chordata; class Actinopteri; order Salmoniformes; family Salmonidae; genus Oncorhynchus; species Oncorhynchus gorbuscha. The sequence continues at coordinate 51,319,945 of NC_060189.1, read as the reverse complement.
AGGGTTGTTTTTTAGGACTATTGTTCAACCCCTATTGCACACCCCCCCCCCTTCCAATATTTCATGTTGAACTTGAATATGACCATTTTCAGGATGAATCAAAACACTATTTATTATTCATCAATATATTTAGTGTATAAAAGCTCTCCAAATAGTATTTTTTACATCTACCAGCTGTTGTTGAAATGGAGATGAATATGCATATATTTAGATATTTATTTCTTTGATCCTGATTTTCTGAATCCATTCTTACAATGTATTCTAGTCTGTCGACAAAATCAGAATTAAAGGTACACCGTATATAAAGGGATGGCTTAAGATAAATGTTCTGAAAGCTTAATGTGAAAATGTGTTTGCCAGAAAATGGGAGGGTTTTCAGCAGTTTAATTTATTTTTAAAGCAAAGCAAAGTTACGCACCTGCACACGGTAAGTCTGAATACCAACTACTGAGACGTGCATGGGAAAGGCATGCGTAAGAAAGGCGTAATTTCAGTCAGAAGCCTTATGTAGGTTTTTATTTAGGATAATGTTTTACAGCTTTGTCATTCTATTTTAAAATAATCTTATCTAATTATTTCATATATTAGGGCACACAGGGGGCCAGAAATGATTACAGACACCTGTGATAATCTGAAGTACCCAAAAAGGCCACTAGATGTCTTATGATAGATTACATAAACTCCTAGAAAGACACCAAAATTCTGGTAGTTTACAGGTAAACCTCAAAAGTTTCCAGTAACATACCTGCCCTAGTCAGCAGAGTCAATTTAGTCTTTTAATTCAAACAAAATGGTTATACACTGACTTTACAGTACAGTACTTTTATTGCACAAAACAATACATGTGAAGTTAAATAACTTTTCTCACTATGGTAACATTTGACCTTTTCTGTAAATCAGGTACCCAAACTTTGATAAAAATACATTTTGGAATACTTTGGAAAAGGTTCAACATTACATTAATCACCTTCACTACTTCATGTCAAGTAACCATGACTTAAAGGCACTAACATTTTATTATAAAACACCAGCATCAAACAATAGAAGGTTGACACTTTTCATCAGTGAAGTACACCATCACACCAACCATCACCATTTCATCTACTCTGTCTCATCATACTCATTCTTTCAGTTCAACTCATCCAGTTCCCCACTAAATCCTAAACCAACAGATTGAACTACAAACAAGCTAACTAGTACTACATATCATACATGGACCCTGTGCATGTTCTACTGGTGTACACTTATTTTTACTATTTTCTACATTGTAGAATAATAGTGAAGACATCAAAACTATGAAATAACACAAATGGAATCATGTAGTAACCAAACAAGTGTAGTCACCTGGAATGCATTTCAATTAACAGGTGTGCCTTAAAAGTTAATTTGTGGAATTTCTTTCCTTCTTAATGCGTTTGAGCCTAAGATAGACCTATTTGGTAAAGACCAAGTCCATATTATGGCACGAACAGCTCAAATAAGCAAAGAGAAACGACAGTCCATAATTTCTTTAAGACATGAAGGCCAGTCAATACAGAAGAGTTCAAGAACTTTGACAGTTTCTCCAAGTGCAGTTGGAAAAACTATCAAGCACTATGATGAAACTGGCTCTCATGAGAACCACCACAGGAATGGAAGACCCAGAGGTACCTCTTCTGCAGAGGACAAGTTCATTAGAGTTACCAGCCTCAGAAATTGGCAGCCCAAATAAATGCTTCACAGAGTTCAAGTAACAGATACATCTCAACATCAACGGTTCAGAGGAGACCGTGTGAATCAGGTCTTCATGGTAAAATTGCTTCAAAGAAACAACTACTACAGGACACCAATAATAAGAAGAGACTTGATTGGGTCAAGAAATACGAGCAATGGACATTAGACCGGTGGAAATTTGTCCTTTTGGTCTGGTCCAAATTGGAGGTTTTTGCTTCCAACCATCTCGGCATGTGTGGTTCCCGCCATGAAGTATGGAGGAGGAGGTAGATGGTGCTTTGCTGGTGACCATGTCTGTCATTTATTTAGAATTGATTTATAATTCAAGGCACACATAACCAGCATGGCTGCCATCACCTCATATTTCAGCATGATAATACACGGCCCCAAAAGGCAGGCAGGGATGTTCCTGTCCCATCGCTCATTAGCGACTCCTGTGGCTTCCTCCGACACATTGGTGCGGCTGGGTTAAGCGGGCGTTGTGTCAAGAAGCAGTGCGGTTTGGCTGGGTTGTGTTTCGGAGGACGCACGACTCTCGACCTTCGCCTCTCCCGAGTCGGTCGCTACGTTGCAGCGATGGAACAGGACTGTCACTGCCAACTGGTTACCATGAAATTGCACAATATGTAAACGAGCCGAATGTAGTTGACCAAAGCACCTTTCCTCTCAATCAACTGGAGGTGTTTGCTGTTCGGTTAGGGTCACCCATATTGTGCAAGTGTTTGTCACGTGTGAATTGCATCGGCATGGAAAATAAAAACCGATATACTGAATGTCGAGTTGATAATACTTCCTTGTGGATATTTTGTATCAGATTACCTCTGACATATGGACAAAGTATGTTGAATTGTAGTTTGTTCAACATTCTGACTTGTGAAACTGTTCAGGAATGCTGAGCCTACATGTTAGAGATGAGTGTGGAAGTATTTAACTCTCAGATTCTAAAAGAGGCTACCACACTGCCAACCTTATGCCTAACTCTAACCTTAAATCAAGACCAAAAAGTATAGTTGTTTTCATTAACTTTCACGATATATCCAATCTTTACTTTGTGGCTGTGGAATATAGTGTAAGTCGCTCTGGATAAGAGCGTCTGCTAAATGACTTAAATGTAATGTAAATGAAAACCGTTCAAGCTCAGAGCAGCCCATAATTTACCAAAATACTAATGACTGTCTAGATCCCATTTTGTATTTTTGTATTCTTTATTAACTAAGCAAGTCAGTTAAGAACAAATTCTTATTTACAATGACAGCCAAGGAACAGTGGGTTAACTGCCTTGTTCAGGGGCAGAATGACAGATTTTTACCTTGGCAGCTTTTACAGCTCTGCTGGTTACTTTCGGTTACTGGCCCAACGCTCTAACCACTAGGCTACCTGCCGCCCCTCGGTGGCAAGGGCAGAAACCCATAGGTTAGAAGGAAGCCAAGGAGACGAAGGCCATTTTAATTCTAAATGATAAACAAGCAAATCAAAATCAACACTTCAAAAGGACAACATGAATTCTCATTTGACAGATTTGATCACCTAATTATAACTACATAGAGAACAGGTACCACCAGATTTCATGTTATCTAGAGCGTTGTTGACTGTCACTGTGCTGCTGGCATCAATTTAATATATATTTTTGCCAACGTTTACTGACACCGGTCATTATATCGGCGTAGATAGCCAGCGTGAATTTATGTACGAACTGATACTGTTACACTTCAATGACAGCGTATTTTTTTTTACAACGCCAGCAAAACAAACAACATGTCTGTATCATGTGAGCGCACCCAGATGCTCAATTGAGGGAATTAGTAATCCCCAAAAAACTCTTACCTCAGGACACTTCACATGATAACTGGAATATTTCAGCTAAAGAATGGGTCCCAGATATTCTCTGTGTACATCTCAAGCCACAATGCTATGGTTTTCCCCCCATTGTGGACACTCCTATGTCTGATGAGGTTACTAAGGAAGGACAAGCTCTTGTAACATAGTTTACACATGAAGGGCCTCTCCTTGGTGTGAACGGTCTGGAGCTGCTTCACATAGTTCACCTTAGCGAAACGCTTCCCACACGTGGGGCAGGCGTACGGCTTTTCTGCATCCGTCCTAATGCTCAGCCTCCCACGTTGTGACCCAGTGACACCAAAGGTGGTAGAAGCTGGAGCCACCGACCTCAGGTGGTTAGTCTTTGAGCTCCTTCCTTGACCTCTAGTCATTGTTTGGGTGTTGTTGGGATTGTGTGCTGTGTTATAGGCTAGGTACGTCTCGTTGTGAACACCCATCCTGACCCTGTCTGTATTGGTGGGGTAACCTTGAGGTAGCTGAGGAAGCTGAGGAAAACTACCACCAGGGGTGTCTCCCACCACTCTCTGAGAAGGCTGAAGCCCAGGGTGACCTGCTCTGTTCATCATGGATACTGTGGTGTTTGTATCATAGAAATAGGAGGGTCTATCAGCCCCAGGCCCTGCTTCATCCCTGCACTGAGACTGTGAAGAGAAGGGTCTGGGCTGCAGATTGGATCGGTGACTGGAGCCTCTGTCTCTCTGATGACCACCAGGACTGAGGTTATTCAGTCCACCTGTCCTCTGGTTGTGTTCTGTGTGGTGGTGGAGTCTCTGCCCCGTGTGGTTTGATCCATGTTCCGACTCGGGAAATAAGAGTAACAGCTCCTGATCCAGGGTTCTGATCCGGGGCCAGCCGCTTCAGATGTCCAGTCTCTCCCACCAGCAACACCAGATGTCAGCAGGTCCTCATGGACTGCAGACTGTAAACACAAATTGTACAGAAGAACATAAAGGTTTATATAATAAACTCTGCTGTACACACAGAAACATGATATTATAAAATGTTAATCACAGTCAAGCCCATCTCTAACACTGTGATTCAAGTACCCAACACTATGGAGCCATTGGAGTTTCTTATAAAAATAATAACACAAATGTGTTGATTCAAGAATGAAGTATAATGTTTTGGTTCGACAGAGAGAAGGGAAACTCAGTCCCTGCAATGATACTAAAATAACCAAGTCAGTCAGCAGAGTCAATTTTGTATTTGTCATACAAAATGGTCATACACTCACATGACGTGAAGTACAGCACTTTTATTGCACAAAACGATAAATGTGACAAGTAGAATAACTTTTCTCACTATGGTAACACTTTACCTTTTCTGTAAATCCGGTACGCTCACTTTCATGAAATTAATTTTCGAATAATTTGGAAAAGGTTAAACCTTACATTACACACCCAACCTACATGTACAACTGACCTCAAACAACCTGTTCTCCCGCACATTGACTCGGTACCGGTACCCCCTGTATATAGCTTTGTTATTGTTATGTAATTGTGTTAGTTTTTATTTTATTTTTTGAGCAAATATTTTCTTAACTCTATTTCTTGAACTGCATTGTTGGTTATGTAAGCATTTCACGGTAAGGTGACACGGGGGATGTGACAAATAAAAATGTATGTGATATTTACTACTTCATGTCAAGAAAACATTAATTAAGGCACTATCATTATTTCACTATAAAACACCAGTATCAAACTAAAAGGACATAGTTGTCACTTTATCAGTGAAGCATTTTACAGACACAATCACACCAACCATCACCATATCTACTCTGCCTCATCATACTCATTCTTTCCTCAGTTCTTCTCATCCAGTTCCCTACTACATCCAAAATGACAGAATGAACTAACTAGTACTACATCACGTCACTATACTCTATACATTGGCCGTGTGCATTTTCTGCTGGTGTATCCTGAGGTAGCTCCTCTCTGAGAACCTCTTCCTGCAGTGAGTACAGGCAAACGGTCTCTCTCCAGTGTGGACCTCGTCTCACACTGAGGGCAGCTGTAGGATTTCTCCCCTGTGTGGACCCTCTGGTGCCTCTCCTGGTTAAAGGAGTGGGAGAAATTGACCTAGCACACTTGGTAGCCGAACGTGTGTATCTTCTGGTGAATCTCCACCTGTTTGGGGAAACTAAAGGCTTTCCCATAGAACGAACACGGGTAGCATCTGTACTACTGTCATTAGTCATCAGGCTTGTGTAGCCATTTAGTGTTAAGGCACTGGCATTGTCTGAGTTCTGGTTTAACATTAGGAGAGTGTGAGGAGGATTAAGGCCAGGGAGAGTCTGTGTTGTCACAGGGTCCATGTTCCAGTTGATAGATCCTATAGAAGGCAGGCTGAAGGCAGCACCTGTTAGGGGGTTAACCTGAGGCCCCATCAGTCTCTCTGAATCACGACTATAGGAGCAGGATGGAGCATCGCCAGCAGAGTCTGTGTCTGTTCTCTCCCGCCGCATAGCATACGGACACACCTCAAATCTACACCTGCACCTGTCTGGGAATCCAAGATGGTCGTCCAGTCTCCTCTGTTAGCCTCTAGCCAACCACCTGTAGAAAGAGGTTAGAAAATGGACTTTAAAAACACGGCAGAGAATTCTTCATGTGGAGTTTTTTTTGTTGTCAATTACCTGGTAAAATTCTAACATTATAATGTGTGTTTTTGTATGTAAAGATCAGCTGTATTGATAAAAAATGTTGAATGAAGAAAATTATGGAAAAAAACAATAGCCAGGTGCATCACTATTCCCATTGAAGATCTATTACTGCATGTAGGCTATATGTATTTCTCCCTTACCTTGCTCTCCCATCTTTAGTCCACTCAGCAGGTCAATGCTCTCTGGTCCATCATCTATTGTCTCTTCTTTGACCAGCAGCATATCAGGCTTCCTATCCTCCATGTCTACTGACTGTTAGAGATACAGAGTGAGAGGATGTTGGATCAAGAAATCTGATGTCATTTAAAAAAAAATTGGTCATATACACATGGTTAGCAGATGTTATTGCGATTGTAGTGAATGCTTGTGCTTCTAGTTCCGACAGTGCAGTAATATCTAACAAGTAATCTAACAATTCCTCAACAACTACCTAATACACACAAATCTAAAGGGATGGAATAAGAATATGTACACCTAAATACAGTGCCTTGCGAAAGTATTCGGCCCCCTTGAAATGTCAGTCTCTCGATGTGCAAAACTGATAGAAACATACCCCAAGCGACTTACAGCTGTAATCGCAGCAAAAGGTGGCGCTACAAATTATTATCTTAAGGGGGGTTGAATAATTTTGCATGCCCAATTTTTCAGTTTTTGATTTGTTAAAAAAGTTTGAAATATCCAATAAATGTCGTTCCACTTCATGATTGTGTCCCACTTGTTGTTGATTCTTCACAAAAAAATACAGTTTTATATCTTTATGTTTGAAGCCTGAAATGTGGCAAAAGGTTGCAAAGTTCAAGGGGGCCTAATATTTTCGCAAGGCACTGTTTAAGGAGCACCCTGCTATGGAGCATCTTCTGATTGGGCAATGAGGGATTGTGTTGAGTATTATGCAAGCATGTTAGTTGATTTGATTAGTTGACACTCTTTAATACTTTGATGATTCAAAGGCATGGTCCCACACCTCTCCTCCTCTGAGGTACTTTGTGGATACGGGCCCTGATCTAATACCATACAGACAATAGTTCACAGTGGGCTCACCTCAGTGAGATTGTGTGTGGTTCTGTGCTGCTCAACTGGTTCCTTTGTGGATTCAGGAGGTGTAGTCTGGTTGTCCTCAATGACCATGGTCCCCCAGGGTTCCCCAGACCCTCCTCACACCCCTCCTCTATTAGCAGCACCTCTGGACCCTCCCCCTCCTGGAAGAGAGAGGTTATACAGACATCCACTCCCTCAGGTACGTACACAGATAATAAACACACTTTCAACATGGAGTCTTCACCCATCCCCACTACATGAGTCCTGTACTGTAGTTACAGAATGACTTCCTTGTTGTTAAACCCATCATGGTGGACATAAATATGTTGTTGTGGGTAACAATAAGTCCACTATAATAAGTAAAAATGAATCAGCAGACAAACCTGACTAAAAACTATTTTGACATGTACAGTAGGTGTTTGTTAGTGTAGGTATATTTAGTAAGTGTATAATGGTTATAAAGTGCTGTCAGTGTATGCAGAATAGAGTGTGATGTTTACTGAAGGGAGTCTCAATGAAAGTCTTAGAATGAAAAGTCTCATTTTATGTTTATTAACCCTTTTCCACGGCCTACAATGCCTTCAGAAAGTATTCATACCACTTGACTTTTTCCACATGTTGTTGTGTTACAGCCTGAATGCAAAATGTATCAAATTTAGATGTTTAAGTCACTGGCCTACATACAAATACCCCATAATGTCAAAGTGGAATTATGGTTTTAGAAATTCTTAGAAATGTCTAAAAAACTCAAAGCTGAAATATCACGAGTCAATAAGTATTCAACCACATTGTTATGACAAGCCTAAATAAGTTCAGGAGTAAGAATTTGCTGAACAAGTCTCATAAGTTGCATGTGTAATAATATCAACATGAAATCAACATGATTTGAATGACTACCTCATCTCAGTACCCTACAGGTTTTCCAATGCCTCGCAAAGAAGGGCACCTATTGGTCGAGGGGTAAAAAGAAAAAACATTTAATATCCCTTTGAACATGGTGAATTTATTAAATGACACTTTGGATGGTGTATAAATACACCCAGTCACTACAAAGATACAGGCGTCCTTGTGATAGGAGAATACTGAGGATGGATGAACAACATTGTTGTTACTCCACAGTACTAACCTATTTGACAGAGTGAAAAGAAGGAAGCCTGTAAAGAATAAAACATTTTTCCTAAACATGCATCCTGTTTGCAACAAGGCACTAAAGTAATACTGCAAAAAATGTGTCAAAGCAATTGGCTTTTTGTCCTGAATACAAAATGTTATGTTTGGGGAAAATCCAATACAACACATTACTGAGTACCACTCTATATTTTCAAGCATAGTGGTGGCTGCATCATGTTTTGGGCATCCTTGTCATAGCTAAGGACTGGGGAGTTTTTCAGGATAAAAAATAAACTAAGCTAAGCACTGGCAAGTGGCTGCTTTCCACCAGATACTGGGATATTAATTCACCTTTCAACAGGACAACAACCTAAAGCATATTGGCAAATCTACACTGGAGTTCCTTACCAAAAAGACAGTGAATGTTCCTGAGTGCCAGAGTTACAGTTGACTCAAATCTACTTTAACATCTATGACAAGACCTGAAAATGCTCGTCTAGCAATGACCAACAACCAATTTGACAGAGCTTCAAAATTCTTGAAAATAATAAATGTGCAAACTTACACAGAAAGACTCAACGCTGTAATCGCTGCTTGCTTCTACAAAGTATTGACTCAGGTTTGTGAATACTTATGTAATGTAGATATGTCTGTATTTCATTTTTAATACATTTGCTAACATTTCGGAAAACATGTTTTCACCTTGTCAATATGGGGTATTGTGTGTAGATGGGTGAGGTAAAAAAAAATCATATTTAATCCATTTTGAATTCTGGCTGTAACACAAAATGTGGAATAAGTCAAGGGGTATGAATACTTTCTGAAGGCACTGTATAAGGATGTGGATACATTTAAATGTTTCTTACAGAAGAAATATGAAATGCACAGTAGAAAATGAAAGGGAACAGTTTTGAGATCATGATAACCGTTGCGTCCAAAGTAGAGGACACAACAGTTCACCTAAGACAAGACTGAATCGCAACATTACACTGTTCATTTGATGTGCATTTTATATTTACTATACTTTTTCTTACTGCATTTGTTAATAATGAAAATCAGAAAATACTCTTGATACATTCAGTAAGATGACAAGAATATTCCTGGAAAATGTTGGGTAGGAGCAACAAAAAATGACAAGGGGTTTGAGTGAGGACTAACTGGCAACACACCTGTCCAAAGTGTACACAGTTCCAACATCATTTCAATTCTTTTAAAGAAGCACCTTGTAGTTGCTCTCCTAGCTGTGCCGTTGAGGAACTGCAGCAAGCACACTTGTAGTCGTTTTGTTTGGAACACAACCCTGCAGCCTCGCCATCACACAAATGCTGTTATCGCAAACCAAAACCGGACCATTTTAAAATGGCAATCTGGGTCAGGTGCAGATCTATTGCCAACATGATTAGCTAAGTTATAAAAAACGATATTACAGTGTTTGGCTTTCACAAGACATTTCAGAGAAACAGATTGTAATTTTGGTGAGCATAGAAAGTCATGAGTGCATTCAGGTGCGTGTTCTGTGGCGAATAGCTATACGCTCATTCTGTTCAGAACAGGTTATGACGCCACATCTTGTAACTGTACATCAAACATAGTGATCAGAAACGTTGACGCTGTACACTGAGTGTACAAAACCTTAGGAACACCTTCCTACTGTTAAGTTGCACACCCCTAGTGCCCTCAGAACAGCCTCAATTCGTCGGGAGGGCATGGACTCTACAAGGTGTCGAAAGCATTCCATTGGGATGCTGGCCCATATTGTGTCCAATGCTTCCCACAGCTATGTCAAGTTGGCTGGAGCTCCTTTGTGCGGTGGACCATTCTTGATACACAAGGGAAACTGTGAGTGTGAAAATCCCAGCAGCGTTGCAGTTCTTGACACACTCAAACTGGTGCACCTGACACACACCATACACCGATCAATAGCACTTCAATATTATGTCCCAAGGCTTAAAAATATTTTATAAACTGTCTCCTTCCATTCATCTACACTGATTGAAATGGATTTAACAAGTGACATCAATATGGGATCATAGCTTTCACATGGACTCACCTGGTCAGTCTGTCATGGAAAGAGTGTTCCTAATGTTTTGTACACTCAGTGTACAGTCGTGGGTCAAACGTTTTGAGAATGACAAAAATATTAATATCCACAAAGTTTGCTGCTTCAGTGTCAGATATTTTTGTCAGATGTTACTATAGAATACTGAAGTAAAATTATAAGCATTTCATAAGTGTTAAAGGCTTTTATTGACAATTACATGAAGTTGATGCAAAGAGTCAATATTTGCAGTTTTGACCCTTCTTTTTCAAGACCTCTGCAATCCACCCTGGCATGCTGTCAATTAACTTCTGGGCGACATCCTGACTGATGGCAGCCCATTCTTGAATAATCAATGCTTGGACTCTGTCAGAATTTGTGGGTTTTTGTTTGTCAACCCGCCACTTGAGGAATGACCACAAGTTCTCAATGGGATTAAGGTCTGGGGAGTTTCCTGGCCATGGACCCAAAATATCGATGTTTTGTTCCCCGAGCCACTTAGGTATCACTTTTGCGTTATGGCAAGGTGCTCCATCATGCTGGAAAAGGCATTGTTCGTCACCAGTGAGCCCACTCCCTTGGCTGAGAGGCAACCCCACACATGAATGGTCTCAGGATGCTTTACTGTTGGCATGACACAGGACTGATGGTAGCGCTCACCTTGTCTTCTCCGGACTAGCTTTTTTCCGTATTCCCCAAACAATCGGAAAGGGGATTCATCAAAGAAAATTATTTTACCCCAGTACTCAGCAGTGGCTTCTTTGCTGCCCTTCTTGATACCAGGCCATCCTCCAAAAGTCTTCGCCTCATTGATGCACTCACACCTGCCTGCTTCCATTCCTGAGCAAGCTCTGTACTGGTGGTGCCCCGATCCCGCAGCTGAATCAACTTGAGACGGTCCTGGCGCTTGCTGGACTTTCTTGGGCGCCCTGAAGCCTTCTTCACAACAATTGAACCTCTCTCCTTGAAGTTCTTGATGATCCGATAAATGGTTGATTTAGGTGCAATCTTACTGGCAGCAATATCCTTGCCTGTGAAGCCATTTTTTTGTGCAAAGCAATGATGACGGCACGTGTTTCCTTGCAGATAACCATGGTTTCCTTGCAGATAACCATGATTCCAAGCACCACCCTCCTTTTGAAGCTTCCAGTCTGTTCAAACTCAATCAGCATGACAGAGTGATCTCCAGCCTTGTCCTCGTCAACACTCACACCTGTGTTAATGAGAGAATCACTGACATGATGTCAGCTGGTCCTTTTGTGGCAGGGCTGAAATGCAGTGGAAATGTTTTTGGGGGATTCAGTTAATTTGCATGGCAAAGAGAGACTTTGCAATTAATTGCAATTCATCTGATCACTCGTGATAACATTCTGGTGTATATGCAAATTGCCATCATATAAACTGAGGCAGCAGACTTTGTGAAAATTAATATTTGTGTCATTCTCAAAGCTTTTGGCCACGACTGTATATGACATGAGTTTTATGATATGGAAATGTGAAGTGCACAATTGGATGAGTGTTTGGCTTGCTTGTATGACATCAAAGTGGTATTTATTATAATCCTTAACATCTCATCTTTCAAAATAGATTCAGCCCTCTTAATTTACAGCATTTCCTTCACTCAGACAACAAAAACGTTGCCAAATTAGCGGGAGCGATGGGGGCTACTTGTTGGGTGTTGTGCTCAAGTTTAGAACTGCTGTCAGTCAAAACCCAAACCGAGCCTGAGCACTGACGTCATTTATAGCATATTACTGCACAGCCACTGCATTAGAATTTAGGTGCTTATCATTGGCCAAATCTGCCACTTTCAACCCGTATACAGATACGAGTCTAAAGGGCTACACAAACAAGTGTTAAATACACCATATGAAAACCACACATACACGTATCAACAATAAATACACATACATTTTCTCATTAGGAGTGTATTGGGGGCCTCCCGAGTGGCGCAAGTCTCTGCATCGCACTGTTAGCTGCGTTACTACAGATCCTGGTTCGATACCGGGCTGTGTCGCAGCCGGCCATGACTGGGAGACCCATGAGGCGATGCACAATTGGCCCAGCGTCGTCCGGGTTAGGGGAGAGTATGGCCGGACGGGAAGTCCTGGCGAATCCTGTGACGGCCCGGGCGCAGTGCACGCCAGGTGTTCGGTGTTTCCTCCGACACATTGGTGCGGCTTGGTGGGGTTGTGTTTCGACCTTCGCCTCTTCCGAGTCCGTACGGGAGTTGCAGCGATGAGACAAGACTTAAACTAACAATTGGATATGACGAAATTGGTGAAAAAAAGGGGGTATTTTTTTATATTTTTAATAACAAATAGAAAGTGTCTTGGGAAACAATTGAAGTAGTTAAATGGAAGTAATAAAACATATAGCCTAAACAGTACAAACACATTATGTAACAGACTTTTTAGGCTTATAATATGCCTTATATGTCACACAATGTCTGGATGCAATATTCTACCCAGGAATATTCAACACTGAAATCTGTTACTCTTGTTATTCCAAATGCATCTGTGGATCTGTTCTGTTGACAACAATGAAAATTCACCTTTGTCTTTAATGCAGGATTTGATCTAAATATCAGAAGCAACAGTATCAAGTAGAAATGGTTACGTTCTTGGTCTGTTATAGAGTGGAATGGTTATTCTGCTGGTGCACCCTGAGGTAGCTACGCAAACGGCCTTTCTTCCAAGTGGATCTTCAGGTGCATCTTCAGCTGGTCCTGGCGGGAGAACCTCTTCTCACACTGGGGGCACCTGAAGGGTTTCTCCCCCGTGTGGACCCTCTGGTGCCTCTTCAGGTCACCGGCCTGGGCAAAGCGCATGTGACACTGGGTACATTTGAAGGGTTTCTCTCCTGTGTGGACCCTCTGGTGCCTCTTCAGGGTGCCAGCTTGGGCGAAGCGCATGTGACACTGGGTACAGATGAATGGTTTCTCCTCTGTGTGGACCCTCTGGTGGATGTCCACCTTCTGGATGCAGCTGAAGCCTTTGTTACAGAACTTGTACAGGAACCGTTTCTCTTTACTATTGCCTGACGTGGCTCCCCCTCCCTGAGCCTGGGCTCTAGCCCTGTCGTTTGAGTTCAATACCTGATCGAAAAGGACACGGCTGTACGAATCGGAAGGCCGCATCGACGTGGACACTGGGTCGCGACCGCTGAATGCGTGTAAAGGGGAGTGGATAACAACATTTGGATTTGTCTCCAAGCTTTCCCTGTTTTCTAAGAAATCTCTGCCCTGTGAGTGTCCGTCTCCTAGGTGATTATCTGCATTCCATGTGGGAGGAACATCGCCCTCCACTTTCACAGTCACTTTATCTACGACCAGACCCTCTACGCACCCTTCAGAGTACACACTACTACTGTACTGGTTCCAATCACCTCTAGAGAGAACAGTCTGTGTCTCTAAACCCAAGGGAATGTTGCCAGTGTCCAGCTTTGTAGTGTAAGAACAAGACGGATCATTGCCAGTCTCTAACACGTCACCTGAGTCCTGATGAGAATGAACCGTCCTCGGGCTTGGGTTACCGTAAAGTAAATACTCTGAACTGGGAGCAGGAGAACAGCCCAGTGGCCCCAGTCTCTCTGGGTCTGATCTGTGGTCAGATCCTGTGTGCAAAAGCCTTTGTGTTACAATTAAAGTCTCTGTGTCGGTCTCTGACTTGAGGACGGCGTTCAGCGTTCCACTGACCTCCGTGATGCTGCGTAGCGTCCTGGGCTGCGATGGGGTGGTGGAAGAGTCGTCTGTAGCCACAGGGGGAACCACTCCAGCCGCTGCTCCAGTCTGGATGTCTCTGTTGTGTTGTTTGTTTTCCTCTCCTTCAGACCTCTCCTGCTTAACCCCAGGACCTGCAGCCTCTGCATCTGCATACTGACACAAGAAGGCTGCATTTAGACAGAAGCCCAATTCCGATATTTTTTCTCAATAATTGGTCTTTTGACCAATCAGATCAGCTCTGAAAAAGATCTGATGTGAAAAGATGTGATGTGATTGGTCAAAAGACAACAACGACAACAATGTCGTAGGGACGTCTCACAAGCTACCCTATGGGGCATTCCATTTAATTTCAATCACTTTTTGACCGCACTCCTTTTGATTTGAATGAAACTTTCCATGGTAGAAGTGGTCAGAAAGTAACATTTTTTGCTTCACTTCACACAACACTGCTTTGATTGGTGTAACGTTAGCTAGAAACCACAAGTGTCTATCCAGATAATAAAAAGGCACCGGTGAAAGTAAAATTCAAGGAACTTATAGTTACATGCAGGGCCTAAAATGAACACACCCCCCCACCTGCCAAATGCAGATAGAATTTGGCATTGGTGTGTAAAAAGTCTATTTCACCAGCCACGTTGATGGGTGGTCAGGGCTCCACAGTGCGAGCTTTTCACTCGCTTTTGTGAATATAAATAGTCAAGTATGATCACATTTATAGTCAAATAAATGCTGCAGTAGCTATTTTAAAAGTACTTCCTCCGTTTTGTTTCATAGCTGGTCAATTAATCGCACAAAATCAAAGAACTACGAATCCTATATAGCCTATTCCACCTCGCTCTGTGAAGAGCTGAGTGAAATATACATTTTTGGAAAATCTGCGAGCAGACATAATAATTTCTGGGGAAAAAAACTGGCCACATTTGATTTACAAAGTAACTAATTGTTAATGCAACACTATTACACTAACCTCTATAACGATAACGTGCTGGGTTGAGGTTCCACTCCCCTCATCAACAGTGATTGGTTGGTCATCTCTCCATGTATTGTGTCCCACTGGCTTCACAAAGCTCCTGTGGCCTCCAGTGAGATGTCCTTCACCTGAGAGAGTGATTGAGGGAAAAGAGGTGGTTAGGTTAGGTACTGTCAATGATCACTCGCTATATTGTACACTGTGGACACTGTCTAGAATTGGCAAGAATGTAAGGAAACACTTCTCATAACTTTCTGACATACTATGTATAGGTCAATTTATAGTTCAATTGATTATGTTCCATGCATCATATAGAAAATTCAGAATATTATGTTGTGCCTTTGTGCAAGATATCTAAGTAATCAGGTGAATTCTTGCATACTATCCAACTACTGACCGAGACCCAATTCTGGTTAACTATAATGTGGTTGACGCATCTAAAGCCACATGCACCGAGGCGAACGGGGCCACAGCTCCCGCAGCCTCGGCCTTCTGCAAAATGTACCTCTTGCCATTCCTCTGTATCGGTCGAGGATCTTGACACTACTGGGACGACTGGCGAGGACGCGCTCTGCGCGCTCCCGCGCCACCTTCAGTTCCAGTAGCTGTAGTTTCCTCCGCAATCCTCTGTTTTCTTTCTGGCTTTGAGACATTTCCAAACGGATGACTGCATAGTCGTCGTCTACGAGTTTACAGATCTCTGCCACGGCTGCATTTGCTAACACCTCCATGATGGAGGCTATTTGAGTGTGAAAAACCATACAGTTAGCCATTGTTAGCTAGCGTTACCTAGATAACATCTATTAACCAAGCCCTGTCTCCAACGGGAATTAAACACTACCTGAAGTAAGTATGTGAAGCCGTGCAGTTAAAGTAGTAATATGCTGAGTTCCATGGTGTTAATAAACGTCTAAATAACAAATTAAAACGCTAAAGTGGAAATTTTTCTTGGTCACTGTTCACTTCCGTTTACACTGACGAGAAAGGATCTTATTGGCGTGCGTCATAGCTCAAAGGGTGTGGTTGAAGTACGGTACTGTTTTACTAACAACAAGTCCAGGGCTCTCTTTTCGGCTGGCGCAAACACAGTGTTTTGACCGGAACTGGCACCTAAGCTTGACAACGCTTCGCTCTAAAATATTGGCTGCTTCTTGGGCATAGTCGTGAACCTATTAAACTTAGTAAATACATACCGTTAGTGAAATATCACATCACTATGGAATTAACATGGTCCACACGCACCAACAGTCGTGAAGAAGACACGACAACGCCTCTTCCCCCCTCGGGGGCCTGAAAAGATTTGGTTCTACCGCTGCACCATTGAGAGTCCCCATTACATATGTCACTAGTATGAAATGTACCATTAATGCCCTTCATTTGGTTACATTAATTTCTGTTAATGCATGTGTTAATTACAGTCAGTGGCGATTTTAGCATGTACATCTTGGTGGGGCAAAAACATTATGTGGGCTGCATGCCAGCAAAGTCACAATACATGAATTGCGCAATAATGGTGCCCACAAACTGTTATGGCCTATATAAAGCTGTCCCAACATCAGTCCTGAACACCTTACCACTGCTACACCTGGCTATCAGCGGAGCCTTGTCTGGCAGCGAAACAGTTAATTCAGCCTCATTTACTGCCTTTTAGAAAAACATAGCTGACTTGCTTTAACAAATGTGGTTTCTACTGACAATTGAGATGTACAAACTATGGCACAAGGGGACAACAAGCGGGATGAGGCAATCTGTAATTTAGATTAAGACATTAATGAGGGAGCTAAGACGGACCTAGTCAATATAACTATTTGTTCAGCACTTTTGAAATGTACAGCAACAGAATTCGGAACTTGGGTGGGCTGGTCTTACAGTGTTCTCCCTGTACACCTAGTCAGAACCGTAGGATAAATAAAGGGCAGACAATGAAAGCTATTGCAATATTCGATTATTACATTTCTCAAAAACAGGTTACAGGCAACATGTGCACCACCAAGTCAGAACAGTAGACACAATTAAGAGGTGAAAATAGACCAAATTATTAGGATGAGGCACATAGGCTACTAACACCTTACTACACAACATACACTTTATTACTTTCTTAGCTACAGTATACATATCTCCCTGGCATATTACATAATTTATGAATCATGCTGTCAGTGATCTTCAGGTCATAGCTCTCTCGAAAGGCCCGAGTTACAGAATTTACAATTCCGAGTTGGATGATCGTTCAAAAAATATTTTCCTAGAACATCTACGAGAAATGTGGGGCTGAATGACGGGTCGCCACTGATTTAGTCATTTACATTCTCGTTCTCGGAGTGGACACATTGTTTGCAGAGTTCACAACCTGCTACACTTGTGAGAAACAAGATTTGTTTATGACATTTGTCTTTGTTTGGTGTGCTCCGAAGCTTTTGAACATCCATTGTAAATTATACTATACTATAATTAGAGTTACTCACAGTAATCCATCTCAAAAATCTTCACAACAATGCCCCCCCCCCCCTTGGTGATCACCAATCCTCAGTGTGAGAGCAATGGAAGTTATAGGCCTACTGCTGCACTGGCCTATAGGCTGTCTCCTGCGCTCATCTCAATGGATCATGGTGTATCAATGTGTTCATATGGCAGAGGATGGTAATCTCGCATTAGTTTACTTTTATTTAGATTTGTATCATTTACCACATGACATTGAGAAACTGATATGGCCTCTCAGGAAGGAGAAGTTAACTGAACTGACAAAATGATGAGTAAATTAGGGATACAAAGTATATTGAAAGCAGGTGATTCCACACAGGTGTGGTTCCTGAGTTAATTAAGCAATTAACAGGGTCATGTATAAAAATGCTGGGCAGGCCATCTGGTCTGTGGTGACAGTTACCTGTAGTTTGCACTTAAAGGCTTCTCCTTGGTGTGAACGGTCTGGTGCTCCCATAGTTCCCCTTAGCGAATCGCTTCCCACATGTGGAGCAGTCATACTCCTTGTCGCCGTCTGTCCTAAATCTGGGCCTCCCACGTTGTGTGACCCAATGACACCAGAAGAGGAGCCAACGGTCTCAGGTGGTTCATCTTTGAGCTCCCCCCCTTGACCTCTAGCCATTGTTTGGGTGTTGTTGTGTGTGCTGTGTTATAGGCTAGGTACCTCTTAGGGTCAGGATGGACATTCACCTTGTCTGTATTGGTGGGGTAACCATGAGGTAACTGAGGAAGCCTAGATACAGATTCAGGCTTTCTATGAACCCAGTCACCAGGCATTAGACGAGACCCTGAAGGAGAAGACAGACTACCAACAGAGGGGGGGGGGGGGGGTCGTCTATGGTAGAAAAATTATAAGTTTGTTTAATACTGTTTATGCTTTGATGCAACCTGTGTCTGTGGGACTGAGTTGGGCCTCTGGGGCTTGAGCTGACAATTGATTGATGATGGCTAAAGACTGCATTCCATAGACAAGATGTGGTGTGTGTGACCCGAGATAGAGCCTGGAGGAGTAGAACAAACCCCTCATTGTATCTGGGAAACTGAGCCGAGTTGGGGGTAAAGCAACACCTAGTGCAGATAACCATGAGGTGGCTCATGATGCCCCCCCGATCTGCTTGGGAGGGGTGGAACCAGCTATGACTAAGCATTTTTAAATGTACCATGTAAGAACTATGCATTTTTCTGTAAGGTTAAGCTCTCGGTCCAACACTCATGAGTGTGGGGTTGACAGTTTCATTATTGCAATAATTAATCAATCTTAAATTAAGATTGACAAAATGAGTCTCTCTCACTTGATTAGAATATTCCATGACCGGTCTCACCACTCTCTGTGAATTCTGAAGCCCAGGGTGACCAGCTCTGTTCATTATCGATACTGTGGTGTTTATCATAGACCCTCCTGTTCCTATCTCTAAGCCCCAGGCCCGGCTCTGGGGCTGTTGACTGGAGCCTCTGTCTCTCTGATGACCACCAGGACTGAGGTTGTTCAGTCCCCTTGTCCACTGGTTGTGGAGTGTCTGTCCCTTACGGTTTGGTTCCTGCTCCAACTCAGGAAAGAACAGCGATGGCTTCTGATCTGGGGCCAGGGTTTGTGACTAGCCGCTTCAGAGGTCCAGTCTCTCCTGCCAGCAACACCTGGTCCTCATGGACTGCAGACTGTAAAGTTGTACAGACAAGCATATAGTGCCTGAGGAAAGTATTCTTGAGAAGATTGGGAGGAAGTCCCCAAGTGCAGGTGTGCCAAGCTTGTAGCATCATACCCAAGAAGACTCGAGGCTGTAATCGCTGCCAAAGGTGCCTCTACTAGGTACTGAGTAAAGGGTCAGAATACTTATAAAATCAGCAAAAATATCTAAACCCGTTTTTGCTTCGCCATTATGGGTTATTGTGTGTAGATTGAGGAGAAAAAAATATTTAATCCATTTTAGAATATGGCTGTAATGTAAAAGGTCAACGGGTCTGAATACTTTCCGAAGGCACTGTACAGAATTAACATGACATATTATAAAATGTTTACCACAGTCTATCCCATTTCTAACACTATGATTCAACTACCCAACAATAGGGAGCCATTGTAGTTTTTTATTTGAAAAAAAATGGTTTCAAGAATTAAGCATAATATTTTGGTTAGACGGAGAAAAGGGAAACTCAGTCCCTGCAATGACACAAAAATAACCAAGTCAGTCATCAATCAATTTTGTATTTTATGTCATCAAAATGGTCACACTCAATGTTGAAGTACAATACTTTTATTGCACAAACAATAAGTGACAAGTATATTCAAATATATAAAATAGTTAATGGTATTGAAAAAACATCCCGTGCCTATTTCCAAATGCCCCAGTACACAGTATACCGCCCAAGCCTACACAGTAGGGTACTCAATTGTTACCCAGAGATGATTTGATAGAGATAAAAACAGATACATTGGGCTTTTAAGATGAATGCACTGTCACTCTGAATAAGAGTGTCTGCTAAACTGTAAGTGGAATCAACTCACTATTTTAACCCTACCTTTTCTGTACAACTGGTACCCTCGCTTGGATAAAATTAATTTTTACAATACTTTGGACATGTTCAACATTACACATATCTTCACTACTTTCTCAAGTTAATTAAGGCATTCTCACTATAAAACACCAGAATCAACCTAAGGGACATAGTTGTCACTTCATTAGTGAAGCATTTTTACAGAGCGGTTAACAAAGAAACCGGTACTCCTTATATATGCTTTATTTAGAGTTATGTAAATGTTGTGAAACTTTTAGCTATATGTTAGGAGTTTTAATACATTGTAAGGCTGCATGATGTGACTAATGACGATTTGAAAAAATGTGCATTAAAGGCATGAGCTCTGCTTTCTTTTTTTTGTGCAGGCTGTACACACTTCATCAGTCTCTCATTTAAAATTTGACAAGCACTTGATAATGCCTAGAATTTCCCGGCGGCATCCCCTTTGTGTGGCCGTAATGCCCCCTAAAAAAAAATCCATGCATTTTACGGCCAGTGGCTGTTGTGCCCTTGGGCTGAATATAATAATTATAATTTCCTTCTGGCTGGGTGCTCTGAAGCACCTCTCACTCACATGGTTTTCCATCACGTGATCAGCTCTTTCTCACAGGCTACAAGTGAAGACGGACACGTCGGGGATGCAACTGTGTATGTTCTTATCCAATACCGAGGCGCATATTGAAGATATTGGAAGAACTGTCCACATTTACTTCGTCAGCCAACAAGATGAGTAGGCCTAACAAAACAGCAAAAGCACTAGCCTATGTCAATCTACTATCCCCCATAGTACAAAAGTTGACCTATTCTGCACGAGAAATAGCCTGGGACAGTTGTGGGATGTGATAGATCCCAAATTAATACAACCACTAGCATCAAAACCTTTTTTAAGCAATGAGGCTGACGAAAAAGATCAGGATGTATAGCTTAAAATGTTAATAAACTATTAGGCTATTTCTTCACATTGTAAGTGCAGCAATGTGTGAATGTTCCATTAGCGGGAAAATACCATTCTCATAGCAAAAGCTTTTATGCATGGAATCCTTTTATTATAAAAGGTGCATTTTAGAATCTTGAAACTCAGGCTCTACACCTGTTGTAACGTGGATTAATGTGCTTCATTTTAAGAAGTTATTTGGCTACTTTAGATGTGATACAAACCTTATCGAAACATATAGGCCTATGGGCTAGGCTACATGAGGTGTGTGACTATGATTTGAAAAAGGCATGTGCTGTTTCTTGCTTTACTCCACATGCTGTGCATCATTTAGAAATGAAACGCTAATATTGTCACCCATCAGACTATTCTTGATTTAATCTTGTCTTTACATACACTAAATAATATATGTGTGAAATGAGTTTTGATTTAGAATGGACCTGTCTCAAAACAGAGGCAGGGGGGGAAAATACACTTAAATAGCTAATGGTGGACACTTTTCCCGTGGTTCATGCCAGCCAGGTAGGCTGTACTCCTGTGGTAAAGAGAAACAATGTGCTTAATATTAGGAAAATTGAGAAATAAATATAGTAGGCCTAGCCTGTAGAAATCTGATGGGATCCTCTTTTTAAATGGAGGCCATCACTCTGTTTTCTCAAGCAATTGCATAGTCTATAGAAATGTTGTGCAACATAGGCTCTCATGAAGTGTTTGATTACATTTGCATTGGTGTTAGAGAGATAAGAGGGACAACAGAGTGCTGAGCACTAGGCAGTTAGCAAGTTTGGTAGGCTACTAATGATCATCAGCACCATGAGAGCTTGGAGAAGCTTAATTACCGTGACTAAATGGTCACGTGGAGTTTGACTGCTGTCATGAGACGTGACCGCCGCTATGGCGGTCACTGTAACTAACAGCCCTACACCCACCTGGTGTCCCAGGTCTAAATCATTGTCTGATTTAGAGGAGAACAATGGAGAAAAAAAATGCTGTGGAACTGGCATTGAGGTCCAGAGATGAATTTGATGGCTATACTCTATACATGGGCCATGTGAATTTCTGCTGGTGTATCCTGAAGTACCTCTTCCCCGCAGTGTGTACAGGCGAACGGCCTCTCTCCTGTGGACCTTCAGCTGCATCTTCAGCTGGTGGGAGAACCTCTTCTCACACTAGGTAAGCTGTAGGACTTCTCCCCTCTGTGGACTCTCTGGTGTCTCTTCAGGTTGGACGAGTGTGAAAAACTGGCCCGACACATGTGGCAGCCAAATGGTTTCTCCCCTGTGTGGACCCTCTGGTGCCTCTTCAGGCTGGACAAGTGTGAAAAACTGTCCTGACACATGTGGCAGCTGAACGGTTTCTCCCCCGTGTGCATCCTTTGGTGGATCTCCACCTGTTTGGGGAAACGGAAGGCTTTCCCACAGAACGAACACGGGAAGCGCTTCTCTTTGCCACCGGATCTACTGATAGCGTTACTACTACTGTCATTTGTCAATGGGCTTGTGTAGCCATTTAGTGTTGAGGCACTGATATTGTCTGAGGTCTGGTTTACCATTAGTAGAGTGTGAGGAGGATGAAGGCCAGGGAGAGTCTGTGTTGTCGCAGGGTCCATGTCCCAGTTGATAGATCCTATAGAAGGCAGGCTGAAGGCAGCACCTGTTAGGGGGTTAACCTGAGGCGAAATCAGTCTCTCTGAATCACAACTATAGGAGCAGGACGGAGCATCGCTAGCCGAGTCTGATCTCTCCTGACGCATATGGACACCTCCCCGTCCCCGCGGACCAAATCTACCCCTCGCCCTGGTCTCAGCCAGTCTGTTGTTTTGGAGAATAAGTTTGGTTGTTGTTTTGTGTTTGACTGTCTGTTTCTGGTTGTTTTGCCCCAGCCCAGAGTTGAGGACGTTGTCCCATCCACTGGCCTCCACTATGTCGCGTCTGGTCCTGGCCTGCTCTGTGATGTTGTCTCCTGGGCCCTTGACTGCACCCGTCTGGGTCTGGGAATCCAAGATGGCCGTCCAGTCTCCTCTGTTAGCCTCCAACCAACCACCTGCAGGAAGAGGTTAGAAAATAGACTTTACAAACATGGCAGAGAACTCTACATATGGAGATTTTTTCATTGTCAAGTTCGTATATTGTTTCAAATCATAGCCAGGTGCATCACTATTCCCATTGAAGATCTATTACTGTATGTAGGCTTTATGTACTTCTCCCTTACCTTGCTCCCCCATCTTTAGTCCACTCAGCAGATCAATTCTCTCTGGTCCGTCTTCTATTGTCTCCTCTTTGACCAGCAGCAGATCAGGCTTCCCATCCTCCATGTCTACTGACTGTAAGAGATACAGAGTGAGAGGATGTTGGATCAAGAAATCTGATATGAGCACCCTGCTATGGAGCATCTTCTGATTGGGCAATGAGGGATTGCTATGCAAATGTATTACTTAATTTGATTATTTGACACTTCAGACCAAATTAATCAAGACAGTATCCAAAGTGTCTGTAAGAATTTGTCGGAAGTTTACCTACACCTTAGCCAAATACATTTAAACTCAGTTTTTCACAATTCCTGACATTTAATCAGAGTAAAAATGCCCAGTCTTAGGTCAGTTAGGATCACCAATATATTTTAAGAATGTGAAAATGTCATAATAATAGTGATTTATTTCAGATTTTATTTATTTTTCATCACATTCCCAGTGGGTCAGAAGTTTAAAAACACTCAATTTAGTATTTGGTAGCATTGCTTTAAATTGATTAACTTGGGTCAAACATTTTGGGTAGCCTTCCACAAGCTTCCCACAATAAGTTGGGTGAATTTTGGCCCATTCCTCCTGACTGAGTTGGTGTAACTGAGTCAGGTTTGTATGCCTCCTTGCTCGCACACGCCTTTTCAGTTCTGCCCAACAATTTTCTATAGGATTGAGGTCAGGGCTTTGTGATGGCCACTCCAATACCTTGAATTTGTTGTCCTTAAGCCATTTTGCCACAACGTTGGAAGTATGCTTGGGGTCATTGTCCATTTGGAAGACCCATTTGCGACCAAGCTTAAACTTCCTGACTGATGTCTGGAGATGTTGCTTCAATATATCCACATAATTTTACTTCCTTCATGATGCCATCTATTTTGTGAAGTGCACCAGTCCCTCCTGCAGCAAAGCACCCTCACAACATAATGCTGCCACCCCTGTACTTCACGGTTGGGATGGTGTTCTTCGGCTTGCAAGCCTCCACCTTTTTCCTCCAAACATAACGATGGTCAATATGGCCAAACAGTTCTATATTTGTTTCATCAGACAAGAGGACATTTCTCGAAAAAGTATGATCTTTGTCCCCATGTGCAGTTGCAAACCATAGTCTGGCTTTTTTATGGCGGTTTTGGAGCAGTGGCTTCTTCCTTGCTGAGCGGCCTTTCAGGTTATGTTGACATAGGACTTGTTTTACTGTGGATATAGATACTTTTGTACCCGTTTCCTCCAGCATCTTCACAAGGTCCTTTGCTGTTGTTCTGGAATTGATTTGCACTTATCGCACCTTTTCGTACGTTCATCTCTAGGAAACAGAACGCGTCTCCTTCCTGAGCATTATGACGGCTGTGTGGTCCCATGGTGTTTATACTTGCGTACTATTGTTTGTACAGATAAACATGGTACCTTCAGGCATTTGGAAATTGCTCCTAAGGATGAACCAGACTTGTGGAGGTCTCCAATTCTTTTTTCTGAGATCTTGGCTGATTTTTTTAGATTTCCCCATGATATCAAGCAAAGAGGCACTGAGTTCGAGGGTAGGCCTTGAAATACATCCATAGGTACACCTACAATTGACTCAAATGATGTCAAGTAGCTTATCAGAAGCTTCTAAAGCCATGACATCATTTTCTGGAATTTTCCAAGAGATATAAAAAAGGCACAAAGTAGATGTCCTAACCAACTTGCCAAAACTATAGTTTGTTTAACAAGAAATTTGTGGAGTGGTTGAAAAACAAGTTTTAATGACTAAAACTTAAGTGTATGTAAACTTCGACTTCAACTGTAGCATTATTCATTATAATCTAAAATCCTAAACTGATCCTAGATCGGCTTTGTGGATACAGGCTCTGACCTAATACCATACAGACAGTAGTTCAGTGGCTTCACCTCAGTGAGACTGTGTGTGGTCCTGTGCTGCTCAGCTGGTTCCTCTGGGGGTTCAGGAGGAGGTGTAGTCTGGTTGTCCTCCATGTCCATGGTCCCCTCAGGGTTCCCCAGACTCTCCTCACACCCCTCCTCCTTCACCAGCAGCACCTCTGGACCCTCCTCCTCCTGGAAAAAGACAGGTGACAGAGACGTACACTCCCTCAGGTACGTACACACAGATAAACACATTTTCAACATGAAGTGTTTACGAATCCCCGCTACGTTTGAATCCTATATTGTCATTAGTTACTTCATTGTTAAACCCATCACAGACATTAATATGATGTTGTGGGTAAAAAGAAGTCCATTATAAGTCAAAAGTCAGACAAACCTGACTAATTTATTGGTGTACTGTAGGTGTTTTGCTTCATAGTTTGTTCTCCATATTCTTTTTAAAATAGGGAGCCAATTTGTTTTCACTAGTTTTATTTCCATAAGTGTTCTAATGGAACTCTTGTCCCTCTGCAACAGACTTATGGTGAGAAATGTTTGAACCATGGAACAGCTATAAAATCACAGTATTGAATCGCAATACATATTGTATTTTGTGATATTGTATCGAGGTCCCTGGCAATTCCTGCCCTAATTTGTTATAAAGTGTGGTTGTGTGTTTGCAAAATAGGGTACGATCAGATGTGATGTGTACTGAAGAGAGTCTCAATTAAAGTCTTGAATTTTGTGTTTATTCAACATAAAACAAGTTTTAAATACACCATTGGAAAACCACACATACGTGTTTCTCTGCGTACCCGGCCCACCACCTCAAGCTCAACAAGACGGAGCTGTTCTTCCTCTCGGGGAAGTCCTGCCAGCTCCAAAACCACATCACGGTTGATTGACAACTCCATGGAGTACAAAGAACAAAGCAATGACTTCCTGCAACTGTGATATATGGTTGTCTCACCCAGCTATCTTAAGATGAATGCACTACTAAGTCGCTCTGGATAAGAAAATCTGTTAAATGACTTGCATGTAATGTTACAACAAAACAAAAATCTGCATGAACTTGATAAACTGCATTCATTTCCTCATTAAAAGTGTCTTAGGAAAAATAAAGTAGTTGAATGGAAGTAATGAAATGGGCATTTGTGAACATCATATAGCCTACACAGTACAAACAATATGTAACAGACATATTTTTTTATATATATCACACAATGTCTGGACACAATATTCAACAATGAAATCTGTTACTCTCGTTATTGCAAATGCATCTGTGGACCTTTTCTTCTAACAACCAAAATGAATCTTTATATTTAATGCAGGGTTTGATCTAAACATCAGAAGCTATTGAGTGGAATGGTTACTTTCTATGTTATAGTGGAATGGTTTTTCTGCTGCTTCCCTCTGAGAATCTCCGGTGTGGACCTTCAGGTGCATCTTCAGGTTGCCAGCCAGGGCAAAGCGCATGTCACACTGGGTACAGCAAAATGGTTTCTCCCCTGTGTGGACCCTCTGGTGCCTCTTCAGGTCACCAGCCTGGGAGAACCTTTTCTCACACTGGGGGCAGCTATATGGTTTCTCCCCTGTGTGGACCCTCTGGTGCCTCTTCAGGTCACAAGCCTGGGAGAACCTCTTCTCACACTGGGGGCAGCTGAAGGGTTTCACCCCTGTGTGGACCCTCTGGTGGATCTCAACATTCTGGAGGCAGCTGAAGCCTTTGTTACAGAACATGCAGAGGAACCGTTTCTCTTTACTACTACCTGATTTTGCACACCCACCCTGCGCCTTGGCCCTTTGGTCCTTTGAGTTCAATACCTGATTGAAAAGGATGCGGTCGTGTGAATCCGAAGGGGCCATCAACGTGGATACTGGGTCGCAATCCCTGAAATTGTGTAAAGCGTAGTGGGTGGTGACATTTAGATTAGTCTTTAAGCTTCCCCTGTAATCAAAGAAATCTTTGCCTTGTGAGTGTCCTCCTAAATGAGTCTCATCTACATTCCATGTCGGAGGAGCGTCGCCCTCCACTTTTACGTCATTTACAACTATAACCTCCCCTTTCTTATCTTCGCACCCTTCAGAGTATACACTACTACTGTACCGGTTCCATTCCCCTCTAGACAGATCAGTCTGTGTCTCTAAACCCAAGGATATGTTACCAGGGTCCATCTCTATAGCGTAAGAACAAGACGGATCATTGCCATTCTCGAATGTGTCACCTGAGTCCCGATTGGATGGAGCTGTCCTCGGGCTTGGGTTACCGTAAAGTAAATACTCTGAACTGGGAGCAGGAGAACAGCCCAGTGTCCCCAGTCTCTCTGGATCTGACCTGAGGTCAGATCCTGTGTGTAAAAGCCTTTTGGTTACAGTTAAAGTCTCGGTGTCTGTCTCTGACTTGAGGACGGCGTTGGGCGTTCCACTGACCTCCGTGATGCTGTGCCGTGTCCTAGGCTTGGGCGCGGCAGCGGTGTGTAGGTCCTCCGTGGCTACAGGGTGGATGTCTCTGTTGTACCGTGGGTCCTCCTCTCCTTCAAACTTCTCCTGCTTGACCAGAGACGATCCTCCAGGACCTGCAGCCTCTACATCTGCAGACTGACACAAAGAGAGGATGTTATTAAAGGCATTTTAACTGGATAACAATGTCGCAGTGAACTCACAAGCTCTGTTATGGCAGATAAATAAGGATTTACATGAATAGCTGAGGGGAGTCTTTCTGAAATAAACAGGACACATTTGATGTACTGTAACGTTCTGTTACACTATGACACTGACCTCTATCACGTTAACATGCTGGGTTGAGGTTCCACTCCCCTCATCAACAGTGATTGGTTGGTCATCTCGCCATGTATTGTATCCCGCTGGCTTCACAAAGGTCCTGTGGCCTTCACCTGAGTGAGTGGTTGGGGGAAAATAGGTGGTTAGGTTAGCAACTCTCAATGATCAACGGTATATTGTACACTAATGACAGTCTACATTTGACAAGGATGTAAGGTAACACTTCACCTAACTTCATATACTATTTATTGATTATGTTCCATGCATCACATCCTTTTATAAGTATTACAATTGGAAATATGGTTAGAATATGATACGGTCTTTGTGCAATAAGAACAGTCTTAATTGACTTGTAAAATAAAACAAATTGTGCAGGGTAAGTATTGCATACTATCCAAACACTAACCAAGACCATAGACTTAGACAGACATCACATTGTATCTGTCCCATTATGAGTCAGTGAGAGCATGGGCAGCACCATTGTAGTACAGACTGAGATATGTTCCTGGATTCATCCAAAGGCATTGAGATTACCAATAAGGAGGAAGGGGCGCTGCTCTGTTGCATCATACCGCAGTGTGTGTTACGTTTGATGTGGCGTTCTTTTATGTTTTTAATTTGTACACTTATTTCACAAACAATCTGCCAATGATGGATTTACAGTGGTGGGGTGTTGTAGTGATCTTGTACATACCCGCAACAAAACGGACTAAATGATCAACACTGCTGGCCACAGAATCCAATACAGCAGAGTTCCTACTACACTTGTGGCCAAAACTTGAGAGAATGACACAAATATTGAATTTCCACAAATGTTGCTGCTTCAGTGTCTTTAGATATTTCTGGCAGATATTACTATGGAATACTGAAGTATAATTTCAAGCATTTCAGAAGTGTCAAAGGCTTTTATTGACAATTACATGAAGTTGATGCAAAGAGTCAATATTTGCAGTGTTGACCCTTCTTTTTCAAGACCTCTGCAATCTGCCCTGGCATGCTGTCAATTAACTTCTGGGCCACATCCCGACTGATGGCAGCCCATTCTTGCATAATCAATGCTTGGAGTTTGTCAGAATTTGTGGGTTTTTGTTTGTCCACCTGCCTCTTAAGGATTGATCACAAGGTCTCAATGGGATTAAGGTCTGGGGAGTTTCCTGGCCATGCACCCAAAATATCGATGTTTTGTTCCCCGAGCCACTTTGTTATCACTTTTGCCTTATGGCAAGGTGCTCCACCATACTGGAAAAGGCATTGTTCCTCACCAAACTGTTCCTGGATGGTTGGGAGAAGTTGCTCTCGGAGGATGTGTTGGTACCATTCTTTATTCATGGCTGTGTTCTTAGACAAAATTGTGAGTGAGCCCACTCCGTTGTCTGATAAGCAATCTCACACATGAATGGTCTCAGGATGCTTTACTGTTGGCATGACACAGGATTGATGGTAGCGCTCACCTTTCCGGATGCCCCAAACAATCGGAAAGGGGATTAATCAGAGAGAATGACTTTACTGCAGTCCCCAACAGTCCAATCTCTGTACCCTTTTCAGATTATCAGTCTGTCCCTGATGTTTTTCCTGGAGAGAAGTGGCTTCTTTGCTGCCCTTCTTGACACCAGGCTATCCTCAAAGTCTTCGCCTCACTGTGCATGCAGATGCACGCACACCTGCCTGCTGCCATTCCTGAGCAAGCTCTGTACTGGTGGTGCCCCGATCCCACAGCTTAATCAACTTTAGGAGACGGTCCTGGCACTTGCTGGACTTTCTTGGGTGCCCTGAAGCCTTCTTCACAACAATTGAACCTCTCTCCTTGAAGTTCTTGATGATCCGATAAATGGTTGATTTAGGTGCAATCTTACTGGCAGCAATATCCTTGCCTGTGAAGCCCTTTTAGTGCAAAGCAATGATGACGGCATGTGTTTCCTTGCAGGTAACCATGATTGACAGAGGAAGAACAATGATTCCAAACACCACCCTCCTTTCCAAGCTTCCAGTCTGTTATTCAAACTCAATCAGCATGACAGAGTGATCTCCAGCCTTGTCCTCATCAACACTCACACCTGTGTTAACAAGAGAATCACTGACATGATGTCAGCTGGTCCTTTTGTGGCAGGGCTGAAATGCCGTGGAAATGTTTTTGGGGGATTCAGTTCATTTGCATGGCAAAGAGGTTCTTTGATATTAATTGCAATTTATCTGATCACTCTTCATAACATTCTGGAGTATATGCAAATTGCCATCATACAAACTGAGGCAGCAGACTTTGTGAAAATTAAAGTGTGTCATTCTCAAAACTTCTGGCCACGATTGTACAATGCAACACAAACGCGATGGATATCCCAACAGCCCATCTAATCCCCGATTGTCTGCGAGTGGTTTACAAACCCAAATGTGGAAAGAGGAAAAACTTCCCTGACCCATCAGTTATTAATCAATGCCCAGTCACTGAGGGGGAAAAGCAGATGAGCTGTCAGCGAATCTGCGCTTCCAACACGAATACCGGGAGGCCTGTTTGCTGGCATTTACTGAGACTTGGCTCAATGACAGAGTCCCGGCAGGGAAGTGGAGCTGGCCAGCTTCACTCTGGTCAGAGCGGACCGTGATCTGACAGTCACAGGGAAACATCACGGCGGGAGCATCTGCCTGCTCGTCAGGGACCAGTGGTGTAAACCGATCCTGCTGAGAGAGACTCTGTACCCCCGACATTGAACTGCTTTCTGTGTCACTGCAACCCTATTATCTGCCCTGTGAGTTCCCCCAATTGTTTGTTACCGTTGTGTACATTCAACCTAAAGCTAATATAACAAAGGCATTAGAGATGATTTATCTGTCACAGAAACTGGAATATATCTCCTCCGACACACCCACATTTATTTTAGGGGATTTTAACAGCAGTACTTTGCACAAAGTCCTGAGCACATACCACCAGTATGTGAAATGACACACTAGAAATAATAAGACTTGATTTGTGCTATGGGACAATACCAAATGCGTTGTCTGCCACTACCAGACCTCCCCCTGGGGACATCAGACCACAATGTGGTCTATCTCAGGTCAACCTACTGTTGCCTCCTGGAATGGGAGAAACCTACAGTTAAACGTACAGATCTGGAAGAACAACAGTATCACTCGTCTCCAGGGGAGTTTTGACTGTACCATGAGGACAGCAGCTCTGATCTTGATGAACTCAGATGTTTCAGACTAATGTAAACTTCTGTGTTGAGTCAGTTGTGCCTACTAAAACCTGTAAAATCTTCCCTAACAATAAGTCTTGGGTATCAAAACATCTAAAATCACTACTACGAAAGAAGGCAGTTTATGCTGAGGGTGATAGACAGGCTTTAAGAGATGTACAACGTGAGATCAAAAGACAGATTCTGGTGGACAAGGAGGCATACAAGCAAATGGCGGAGAGGACCATCCTCAGGAAACTCAAGGGTGGCCTGGCAAGGGATTAAATCCATGGCTAGCAACCCCACATAGGCAGGGGAAAAACAGTTCTGACCTTGCTAGACATGAGGGCCAGAACATTGCTAATGAACTGAATGGTTTCTTCTCAAGATTTGAATCAGACAACCTTGCCGGAGGTAAAACAAATGGAAGCATCATTAAATGTTTGAGAGGGTTGTTGTTAAACAGGCTGATGTTTTGAAGTTGTTCAGGGGATGTCACGCACACAAAAGCCCAGGCCCAGACAGAATAAGTGGGCATGTGTTAAAGCACTGTGCTGAACAAATGGCTGGTATTTTTACAGACATTTTCCAATCCTCGCTTGACCAGCAAGAAATACCAGTATTGTGGAGAGTCAATAAATATACCAATTCCTAAAGCATCTAATCCCTCTGTGCTGAATGACAACCGCCTTGACGTCTTTAATAATAAAATGCCTTGAGAGAATTGTGAAAAGTCATTCTCGGTGTCACCCAGATGCTCCTCGACCCATTTCAGTTTGCCTATCAGCCCAGCAGAGGAGTTGATGATGCCATTCTTACGCTCCTCAACATGGTCTACAGACTTCTAGAGGGTGCCAAATCCCATGTCAGAGTTTTGTTTGTTGACTTACCTTCTGCCTTCAACACAAACCAGCCTTACATTCTGGCGGAGACTCATTCAGGACTTCTCCTTAGATGTGGGGCTGGTTTTGTGGCTGTTGGACTTCCAGAGCCAACAGTCAGAACAGGTCAAAATAGGTCCCCATGTGTCGGACATACCCAACAACACAAGCTCTCCTTAGGGATGTGTTTTGTCCCCACTCCTGTACATCTTGTACACTAATAGTTGTACTAGTTCCCATCCTGACAGACACAGTGTTAAGTTCGCTGATGACTCAGCCTGTTGCATGATGACGAGGAACACCATGGCCCGGTCCTAAATGACTTTGTAGAGTGGCGTGACGAATCACACTTGGTCCTCAATACCAATAAGACCAAAGAGATGTGCATAGACTTCAGGAAGCATACAACACCTACCAGAAATCAGAACATAGAGATTGTAGAGAAATATAAATATCTGGGTGTCCTCCTGGGCAATAAGCTTCAGTGGAGTAAATGTACAGACCTCCAAAAAGAGTCTATAGAGACTGTACTTTCTCAAAAAGCTGGGATCTTTTAATGTTAATTGTACTATACTGACTCTGTTATACAAATCTTTAATTGAGAGTATTTTTAACTCTTTGTATTGTTTGTTTGTTTGGCAATTCCACTGTCAGCCAGAGAAGTATGCTGAGAAGGATTATCACCACAGCAAGCAAGATACTTGGGAGTCAAACAGACAGGCCTGTATGAGATGTGAGAATGCTGTTCATCGACTACAGCTCAGCATTTAACGACATAGTACCCTCCAAACTCGTCATCAAGCTCGAGACCCTGGGTCTCGACCCCGCCCTGTGCAACTGGGTACTGGACTTCCTGACGGGCCGCCCCCAGGTGGTGAGGGTAGGTAACAACATCTCCACCCCGCTGATCTCAACACTGGGGCCCCACAAGGGTGCGTTCTGAGCCCTCTCCTGTAACTCCCTGTTCACCCACGACTGCGTGGCCACGCACGCCTCCAACTCAATCATCAAGTTTGCGGACGACACAACAGTGGTAGGCTTGATTACCAACAACGACGAGACGGCCTACAGGGAGGAGGTGAGGGCCCTCGGAGTGTGGTGTCAGGAAAATAACCTCACACTCAACGTCAACAAAACTAAGGAGATGATTGTGGACTTCAGGAAACAGCAGAGGGAACACCCTCCTATCCACATCGATGGGACAGTAGTAGAGAGGGTAGTAAGTTTTAAGTTGTTCCTCGGCATACACATCACAGACAAACTGAATTGGTCCACCCACACAGACAGCATTGTGAAGAAGGCGCAGCAGCGCCTCTTCAACCTCAGGAGGCTGAAGAAATTAGGCTCGTCACCAAAAGCACTCACACACTTCTACAGATGCACAATCGAGAGCATCCTGTCGGGCTGTATCACCGCCTGGTACAGCAACTGCTCCACCCACAACCGTAAGGCTCTCCAGAGGGTAGTGAGGTCTGCACAACGCATCACCGGGGGCAAACTACCTGCCCTCCAGGACACCTACACCACCCGATGTCACAGGAAGGCCATAAAGATCATCAAGGACAACAACCACCCGAGCCACTGCCTGTTCACCCCGCTATTGTCCAGAAGGCGAGGTCAGTACAGGTGCATCAAAGCTGGGACCGAGAGACTGAAAAACAGCTTCTATCTCAAGGCCATCAGACTGTTAAACAGACACCACTAACATTGAGTGGCTGCTGCCAACACACTGACTCAACTCCAGCCACTTTAATAATGGGAATTGATGTAAAATATATCACTCGCCACTTTAAACAATGCTACTTAATATAATGTTTACATACCCTACATTATTCATCTCATATGTATACACTGTGTACTCTATATCATCTACTGCATCTTTTTGTAATACATGTATCACTCGCCACTTTAAACTATGCCACTTTGTTTACATACTCATCTCATATGTATATACTGTACTCGATACCATCTACTGCATCTTGCCTATGCCGCTCTGTACCATCACTCATTCATATATCTTTATGTACATATTCTTTATCCCTTTACACTTGTGTGTATAAGGTAGTAGTTTTGGAATTGTTAGTTAGATTACTCGTTGGTTATTACTGCATTGTCAGAACTAGAAGCACAAGCATTTCGCTACACTCGCATTAACATCTGCTAACCATGTGTATGTGACAAATACATTTGATTTGATTTTGAGATCTTTAAAAAGGTCAGGGCCCTCAGCAAGGCTCACAAAATCATTTTAGAACCAAGCCACCCCCTGTACCCTGACTTTGAACTACTCCCCTCTGGGCGCAGGTTTAGGGCACCCCTCGACAGGAAAAACAGATCTAGACAATCATTTGTGCCAGGTGTAATATCCCTCCTAAATAGCTCGGGCTCATGTCCCTATCGACCCAGTAAGACCGGCAGGCTTGTCTCTTTTTATTGGTATGTAAAGTGAGAGTTGTATTGTCAATTTGTTTTGTTATTTAAATCCCACTTTAAAACGAGTACGTGACACTGCAAATAAATTTCCCCATGGGGACAATAAAGTCAGTAAAGTAAATAAGTGCATGGCCGACGTCTTCCCACAAAGTGACCATATGAATGTATCCAAACCAAAACCCATGGATTTCTGGCAATATCCACGCTGGGCTAAAGGCTAGAGCTACCGCTTACAAAGAACAGGACACAGACATGAACACCTACAAGAAATCCTGCTACGACCTTTGACGAGACATCAAACATGGAAAAGGACAATGTAGGAGGAAGGTGGAATCCTATTACTGGCTCCGACGCTCTTCGGATGTGGCAGGGTTTGCAGACTGAAATGCCCATTGATGCAGAACTCCCAAGCGAGCTAAATGCCTCGCATGCTCGCTTCAAAGAAAACATGGAGTAATGAATGCAAGCCCATGTTGTTCCGGATGACTGTGTGATCTCGATCTCCATGGGCGACGCAAGTTAAACACTCACAAGACTGAAAACCTGGGAGTGTTCTCAGAGCCTATACAGACCAGTTGGCACGTGTCTTCAGACATTTTCAATCTCTCCTTGTCCCAGTATGTAATGGAAAGATGGTGCTGACAGACATGGTCGCCTTGTTTCAGGCTCCTAAGCAACTGTACAGTATAGTTTCTTTTTTTTCGCTCTCAAATTATTAGCCCAGAATGTTATTTGCATTATTACATACAGCCTGAAATAATTTTGGGATATCAGAGAGGCGGTAACTCACCAGCATTTCAACCAGGAATATGTCTTTCTTGAATAGGATCCTTTGTTCGTACCTTCCAAGGTGATAGAACTTATCCCAAAGGCTGCTCCAAAACGCCACCGGCGGAGAAGAGGTATTCGGAGTGGACTTTTAGTCCAACTCAGGAGGCGTGCACACCATCCACCGCATCGGAGTATATTACTAGCTAATGTTCAGTCTCTGGACAATAAAGTAAACGAGCTCAGGGCGAGGATCTCCTAACAGAGACATCACGGACTAACATATTCCGTTTCCATAAATCATGGCGCTCTCTGGATATACTGTCCCAGTCCATACAGCCAGCTGGGTTTTCAATACATTGTGCAGATAGGAATAAGGAACTCTCCGGCAAGAAGTAAGATGGAGGTTAACCACTCACGGTGTGATTGTGGTAACATACAGAAACTCAAAAACAGGAAGTACCTGTGCTAAGGTCTATTCAATGCTGGTCTGACCAATTGGAATCCATGCTTCACGACTGTTTTGATCACGCAGACAGACTTGTTCGGACTGACATGGTGGCTGAGTTCATCAGGAAGTGTATTGGGGATGTTGTTCCCATGGGGATGATTAAAACCTATCCAAACAAAATTGTGGATAGATGGCAGCATTCCTGCAAAACAAAGTGTGAACCACCGCATTTAACCATAGCAAGGGCAAGGTGACTGGGTATATGATTGTTTGTATTCAGTCTAGTTATGCCCTCCATAAGGCAATCAAACAGGCAAAATGTCAGTACAAGAAAGTGGAGTCGCAATTCAAATGGTTCACACACAAAACGTATGTGGCAAGGACTCCAGACAATCATGGGTTGTAAAAAAGGGAAATCCAGCCACGTCACGGACACCGACGTCTTGCTCCCGGACAAGCTAAACCCCTCCTTCGCCCGCTTCGAGGATAACACAGTGCAACCAACACGGGCCACTCCAGAGGACGGTGAGCTCTTGTTCTCCGTGGCCAATGTAAATAAGATATTTAAGCGTCTTAACCCTCGTAAGGCTGCCAGCCCATACAGCATCCCTGGCCTCATTCTCAGAGCATGCGCAGACCAGCTGGCTGGAGTGTTCACAGGACATATTCAATCCCAGTCTGCTATCCCCACTTGCTTCAAGATGTCCACCATCATTCCTGTACCCAATAAACAAAACTGAACTCAATGACTATCGCCCTGTAGGACTCACTTCTGTCATTATGAAGTGCTTTGAGAGGATAGTTAAGGATCTAATCGACTAGACCCACTGCATTTTGCAAACTGCCCCAATAGAGCCACAGACAACGCAATCGCACTGCCCTATCCTATCTGGGCAAGAGGAATACCTATGTTAGAATGCTGTTCATTGATGACAGCTCAGCCTTCAACACCATAGTTCCCTCCAAGCTCATCATTAAGCTCGGGGCCCAGGGTCTGAACCCCACCCTGTGCAACTGGGTCCTGGTGTTCAACAGGCTGCCCCCAGTTGGTGAAGGTAGGCAACAACATCTCTACTATGCTGATCCTCAACAGAGGGGCCCCACAAGGGTGCATGCTCAGCCCCCTCCTGTACTCCGTTTACCCATGACTGTGTGGCCACTCACACCTCCAACTCAATTATTAAGTTTGCAGATGACAACAGTATAGGCCTAATTATTTATTATGTATATGTAGTGTATTCTAGTCAAGTTCATCATATTCAACTATTGCTGTACATATACTATTATATCCACGTATTCTTCAGATATATATATATATATATATATATATATATCTAAAAAATAAATATATATATATATATATAAAAAATGTAAAGTGTTGGTCACGTTTCATGAGCTGAAATAAAAGACCCCAGTAATGTTCCATACACACAAAAAGCTTATTTCTCTCAAATTGTGTATATATTTGTTTACATCTCTGTCAGTGAGTATCTCTTTGCCAAGATAATCCATGCACCTGACAGGTGTGGCATATCAAGAAGCTGATTAAACAGCATGATCATTACACGGGTGCACCTTGTGCTGGAGACAATAAAAGGCCCCTCTAAAATGTGCAGTTTTGCCAACACTCAATTCCACAGATGTCTCAAGTTGAGGGAGTGTGCAATAGGCATGCTGACAGCTTGTATGTCCACCAGAACTGTTGCCAGATAATTTAATGTTCATGTCTCTACTATAAGCTGCCTCCAATGTCGTTTTAGAGAATTTGGCAGTACGTCCAACCGGTCTCACAACTGCAGACCATGTGTAACCATACCAGCCCAGGATTCCACATCTGGCCTCCTTACCTGCGGGATTGTCTAAGACCAGCCACCCGGACAGCTGATGAAACCTGCCTTGATGACAGCTTTGCACACACATGTGGCATTTTCTCAACCAGCTTCACCTGGAATGTTTTTCCAACAGTCTTGAAGTAGTTCCCACATATGCTGAGCACTTGTTGGCTGCTTTTCCTTCACTCTGCGGTCCAAGTCATCTCGATTGGGCTGAGGTCAGTTGATTGTGGAGGCCAGGTCATCTGATGAAGCACTCCATCACTCTCCTTCTCAGTCAAATAGCCCTCACACAGCCTGGAAGTGTGCTGTCCTGTTGAAAAACAAATGATAGTCCCCCTAAGCACAAACCACATAGGATGGTGAATCGCTGCAGAATGCTATGGTAGCCATGCTGGTAAAGTTTGCCTTGAATTTTATATAAATCACAGACAGTCACCAGCAAAGCACCCTCACACCACCTCCTCCATGCTTCACAGTGGGAACAACACATGCAGAGATCATTCATTCACCTAGTCTCCATCTCACAAAGACACGGCGGTTGGAACCAAACATCTCATTTGGACTCATCAGACCAAAAGGACAGATTTCAACCGGTCTAATGTCCATTGCTCAAGTTTCTTGGACCAAGCAAGTCTCATCTTCTTATTGGTGTCCTTTATTAGTGGTTTCTTTGCAGCAATTCAACCATGAAGGCCTGATTCATGCAGTCTTCTGTTTACAGATTATATGTGTCTGTTACTTGTAAAGCATTTATTTGGGTTGCAATCTGAGGTGCAGTTCACTGTAATGAACTTATTCTCTGCAGCGAGGTAATGCAGGCTTCCTTTCCTGTGGCGGTCCTCATGAGAGCCAGTTTCATCACAGCGCTTGATGGTTTTTGTGACTGCATTTGAATAAATGTTAAAGTTCTTGACATTTTCCATACTGACTGACCTTCATGTCTTAAAGTAATGATGGACTGTTTCTCTTTGCTTATTTGTGTGGTTCTTGCCATAATATGGACTTGGTCTTTTACTAAATATGGCTATCTTTTGTATACCAACCCTACCTTGTCACAACAAAATAAATTCCACAAATTAACTTTTAACAAGACATACCTGTTAATTGAAATGCATTCCAGGTGACTACCTCATGAAGCTGGTTAAGAGAATGCCAAGTGTGCAAAGCTGTCATCTAGGCAAAGGGTGGCTACTTTGAAGAATATGAAATATATTTGGTTATCACAGTTTGTCTTCACTATTATTAGACAATGTAGAAAATAGTAAAAATTAAGAAAAACCCTGGAATGAGTAGGTGTGTCCAAACTTTTAACTGGTACTGTATGTGTATATATTTATTTATTTATTTATTTATACTCCGGACACCAACATTGCTCATCCTAATCTTTCTATATTTCTTAATTCCATTATTTTACTTTTAGATAAGCGTGCATTGTTAGATATTACTGAACTGTTGGAGCTAGGAACACCTGCAATAACATCTGCTAAACTGTTGTATGTGACCAATAAAATTGAATTTGATCTCAACGTTTCAAACTGACCACCATTGTCCCTGTTCCCAAGAACTCCAAGGTAACCTGCCTAAAAGACAATCATCCCGTAGAACTCACATCTGTAATTGTGAG
The DNA here is from genome assembly GCF_021184085.1 of Oncorhynchus gorbuscha. Lineage (NCBI taxonomy): Eukaryota > Metazoa > Chordata > Actinopteri > Salmoniformes > Salmonidae > Oncorhynchus > Oncorhynchus gorbuscha. Next base: position 51,280,889 of record NC_060189.1, on the reverse strand, counting down.
TGCTTTGAAAGGCTGGCCATGACAACATCATCATCCCAGATGCCCTACCCTGGATCCCCTCCAAGTTGCATACTGCCCCAACAGATCCACAGATGACACAATCTCCATTGCACTTCACACTGCTCTCGCCCACCTGGACATGAGGGGAAATAACTATGTGAGGATGTTGTTCATAGACTACAGCTCAGCATTCAAAATTAAGAGGGTTAAACCAAGGCCTCATACCTTTTAAATGGTTAATAAATTGTGTTATGATAAACTGTAAGGTCACCTCTTCTAGGAGACCCGTGTGTGTCTTAACACTTGTTTTGAGTGTTGTGCCCTTCAGACATTATCAGAAGGCGGAAACTGCCTACGTTCATACATACTCCTCCTGTCTGTGCCCCACCTGGCTATCGGTTCTGAGAATACGACTAGTTTTCTGAAAACACAAGGCCGCCGCAGGCCTGATGAAAACAGACACCTGTCAGAAGATGCTTGGACTCGTTCCCCTTATGACCCTATACTTGTGATGAAAGGTCAAGTTTCGGTCAAACCCACCTCTGAGCTTTTAATTGCTGATAAGATGGTTGCTGCAGTTAGGGGGAGGTTAGATTTGTTAAAATGTTGCCATGGAAACTCGCAAGGATTGGGAGAAGCTATATGAATTACAGGATGTCTTAGACATTTTGCGGAACCTGGGGAGAGCTATTATGTACTGTACTCTGTACCAACTTCTGCCTACAATTGTATTACTAAAGGAGTATTTTAATACTTAAAACAAAGTCTGCTTCCTTTCCATTACTAATGTATGTTTGATAATTATATAGACCTGATCATTTGTTAAAGAAATTGACCAACAAAAACCATAGTCCCCCCCCAAGCTCGGGACCCTGTGACTGAATGTCTCCCTCTGAAACTGGATCCTGGACTCCCTGACGTGCCGGCTCTAGGTTGTGAGGGTAAGCAACAACACCTCCGCCATGCTGACCCTCAACATGGGGGCCAATCAGGGGTGCATGCTTAGTCCCTTCCAGTAAACCCTGTTCACCCACAACTGCATGGTCCAGTCATTTCATTCTCAACCAGGATTTCATCATACATGTCAAGCAGTGAAGTTTCAGCTCCGTCTGTCAATGGCCTCTCTTCCTCGGTGCACACGGTCACTGTGTTCGTTTCCATCTTGTCCAGCTATGTATGCAACACTTCACATAAAACCTGTTTCTTGTCTGCATCGAAGTAGTGGTCCTTGTACTTAGAATCGAGCATGAAGACGGCACAGTAAAGAGAGAATGCCACGAATCGCTTGTTCACAGCCTGTTTGGCGGTTTTGTTTTTTAGTTTAGTTTATTTTATTTTTTACAGGGACAGTGCACATTAATCAACGTTTCAGTAAAAGTGCCGGTTTTAGCCAGCCGGCTAATTTTCAACCGCAGTCCCTGGGCAGGTTATTAAAAACAATTACAATATAGACAATAGCACCATAAACATAGCAACATAGGACAAGCAAGACATAGCATACAGACAGAGCAACATAGAACAAAAAGCAGCAAGTCAAAATTCATAAAAGCAACAAAGTGTTTCCACACCTCACAAGCTACAGACAACATGGAAAGCGGCAACACACAGCTAGGGACCATGTTCACAAATCTGATTGACCTTTAGCCATGTCTTCAAGCATTTTGTGAAAGTGTGATATGTGGTGCAGTTATGTGTGTCTGATGGCAGTGTATTCCAGACATGGGAAGCTCTCACAGAGAATGCAGAATTACTAAAGGTGCTTTTCCTTGTTGAACAGGTGTTTCAATGCCATGACAGAGGGTATCGCGTATGCTGCAGGTGAAGTTGATGAGCTTATTTCTCGAGTCAGTTGTTAGAATGGAGCTAGCGTGTTCATATTTCCAAGTTCCAAACACATTCTCAAATGCCATTGAAAAGGCAGCAGCGCTATGACAACCAGCACATTCATGAGCATGCAATACGACTCATGTTACAATTTGTATTTTGCTTATTTTTTACTCTGCATCATTGGGAAGCGCTTGTAAGCATGCATTTCAAAGTGAAGTCTACACCTGTTGTATTTGGCACATGTGACAAATACAATTTGATTTGAGGCCATCTCCATTTTGAAGTAGTCCATTTTATTTTTCTACTACTTCTATGAGTTGGCAAACAAACTGGAAGTGTGCATACTGCCACCTGTACTGTGTTGTTTGAACATGTATAAAGCCAAAGTTGGCGATGTACTGCCACCTGCAGTTATGGAATGTTTACTCACGAGTATAATTCGTTAGTTGATCAAAGATCCCTGAATGGCATAATGTGGCCCTTCCTTCACCCATTGGAAGTCCCACCCAGTTGACTGCTTCAAAACGCTGCCCATTGCTAACAAGCTTGAGTCCACTATCATTCTCTAGGACCAAGACACCATTTTGGGTAACACATCTGAACACATGCCCGCAGCCTCGGCCTTCTACAAAATGTACCTCTTGTCGTTCCTCTGTATCGGTCGAGGATCTTGACACTACTGGGACGACGCTCCCGTGCCACCTTCAGTTCCAGTAGCTGTAGTTTCCTCCGCAATCCCCGGTTTTCTTTCTGGCTTTGAGAAATTTCCAAACGAAACACTGCATAGTCGTCGTCTACGAGTTTACAGATCTCTACCACAGCTGCGTTAGCCAGCACCTCCATAATGGAAGCTATTTGAGTGTGAAAAACCATAACGTTGCCATTGCAGTTAGCCATTGTTAGCAGCTAGCTAGCGTTACCTAGATAACATATCGACCAAGTCCTGTCCCCAACGTGAATTAAAGACTACCTGAGTTAAGTATGTGATGCTGTGCCGTTAAATTAGTTTGTGTTCCAGGGTGTTAATAAACGTCTAAATAACAACATAAACGCTAACATGAAATTGTATTTTGTCACTGTTAATTTCTCTTCTGTGTAGAAGGAAGTTATCTTATTGGTTGGCGTCATTGCTCAAAGGGCGTGGTTAAAATAAAAAGTTATGCGCACGTTTTTTTTTAATACGGTACTACAGATTACATTACACATAAAATCTCCTATGATCAATGATTTTGTCCGAATAACAATACTAGCGTACTATGTGTTTAATAATTAAACTTCATACTAATATAGTTTGATTTAGTAGAATTCACTCGTCTTTTTCGACTCCCATGTTTGACGCGCTGTAGCAAAGTGAACGAATGGTAGGAGTAAACGCAATTGTGCATTCGAAATTTCATATACTATTTTTTTGCATAACATACTTGTTTAGAAATAAGTGTGAGTAAGAATATAGTAATAAAAAATAGAACAACTTTATACCATCTAAATCTAATTGTATTAGTCGCATGCTTCGTAAACAACAGGTGTGGACTAACAGTGAAATGCTTACTTATGGGCCCTTCCCAACAATGTAGAGAGAAAGAAAACAGAGCCATAGGGTGGGTTTGTAAATTCTCTCTGGCTATCTATTCCGATTTCACTGCAACCTGTACACTCTCGTTGGCTGGCCCTTGAGTAATACTTGTTGCCAAACCCACTGGCTCCAGGTCATCTACAAGTCCCTGCTAGTTAAAGTCCCGCCTTATCTCAGCTCACTGGTCACCATAGCAGCACCCACCCATAGCACGTGCTCCAGCAGGTATATCTCACTGGTCACCCCCAAAGACAATTCCTCCTTTGGCCGCATTTCCTTCTAGTTCTCTGCTGCCAATGACTGGAACAAACTGCAAGAGACTCATATCTCTCCCACTAGCTTTAGAGCAGCTCACCAGCTGTCAGAGCAGCTCACAGATCACTGCACCTGTGCATAGCCCATCTGTAAAAAGCCCATCCAACTACCTAATCCCCATACTGTATTGATTTATTTATTTATCTATCTTGCTCCTTTGCGCCCCAGTATCTCAACTTGCACATTCATTTTCTGCACATCTATCACACGTGATTAATTGGTATATTGTAATTACTTTGCCACCATGGCCTATTTATTGCCTTTACCTCCCTTATCTTACCCCATTTGCACACACTGTATATAGACTGTTTCTACTGTATTATTGACTGTATGTATGTTTATTCCATGTTTAACTCTGTTGTCGAACTGCTATGCTTTATCTTGGCCAGGTCGCAGTTGTATACGATAATTTGTTCTCAACTAGCCTACCTGGTTAAATAAAGGTGAAATAAAATAAAAAAACATGTACATATAATTACGAAATAAAGTGACATAGCAGCAGCTTATGTGATGAGTATAAAAAGTTGGTGCAAAAAGGGTCAATGGACAAAGTTCAGGTAGCTACTTGGTTAACTATTTAACTAACTACTTAGCAGTCTTATGGCTTGGGTGTATAAGCTGTTCATGGTCCTGTTAGTTCCAGACTTCGTGCTTTGGTACCACTTGCCGTGCGGTACTGGAGATTACAATAAGACTTGGGTGGCTGGAGTCCGTGACAATTTTTAGGGCCTTCCTCAGACCACCATGTCGCGTCTGATGCAGAGCTCACTGAGCAGCCTGCTAGCCCGACCACCGAGGTTGAGGAGCCTAGCAGCAAATTCAATACCCGCCCATACCCCATACCGCCTGCAGACCCAACAAGATTGAAAATAGCCATGGCCTAGCACCAACAGCACGAGGGAAACATCATCACCAAACACCTCTGTTACTCCAGCCACTAGCATCTGAAAGTAGCGGTGCGTGGGTAAAATCCCCGGGGAAGCCAAGCCAGGAACAAAAATACCATATTACAACCTGTGTTGTGATAATAGCACTGTTTGCTCTATAACCTGTTAGTTCATATGCCTTGACACCGTGATATATAGGCCTAAGGCTGAGACAATAAGACGACACAGTGGCAGAATAAATTCAACCACACCTGCGTTTCATCACAAAACCAGAGAGCAACATCTGTCCGGTGAAGTCCACAAGGCATATTGCATGTAACAAGCAGTTACATGACCTACACAGCATGGTCAAGCAAGTTAATGTTTCCGACATTTTTGGACTCCTAACAACTATTGATTTAGAACCATGGAGAGTTAAGCAAGTCACAAATAAAACACTGTTCCAACACAATTTCAACATTTCATCATCATCAAATCACCCATGCTTAGTCTAATACAGTGACAACTAACAGATACCAAAAACAATTTAATCCAACGTAAACTAAATACAGTATGATTTGGCTGTCCATGGTACTGATTTCATGTGTGTTCGTGCGTGCTTGCAAGTAGAACATGTTGACTCACCCTACTTGTAGAGAAACGCCAATGACATCCTCTTCTCATGTTGCCAAAACGGTCTGACTGTCATACAGTTCTTCCATTTAGTTTTTGTTGTCCTAGGCTACCTGATAAATTATTTAGTTTTTTTCTTGGTTCATATATTGCATCCAATGAATATACGCCACTGCTATCGACGACTCCGGTGATGAGGAGGCAGAGCCTCCCGTCTTGACACTTACCCAAGCCGCATTTTCAGTGGGAGAAAACAGGCTTTTTGTAGCGCCTGGTTCAAGGTCTGCAGTTGGTTGTGGTGTACGCTGTCGTCTGAGGAGGCGATAGATTGACAAGGTAATGTATGTAGCTCCCTGTACAATTTCTTTAGGAAACCCACGGTGGCTGCACAGTACAGTGGAAAAAAAACTGAAAAGACTGCTTGATCAGAGACGGAATGGCCACCTTGCCATGATGTTAGTCATCTTTAAGTCAAGTGACATCACAGAGATGCTCGATGAAGTGGAATCTACTCGCGTATATGGTGACTCGCGTATATGGTGCTGCTATGTGAGACTTGAGATCACAGGCATACTGAAAGCAGTGACAGAGCCGAGCTTTAAGTTTATTGCTAACACGACTCACAAAATCATGGGGCTCCTTGACCCGCTTAACAAGTTACTGCAGTCTGAAACTACTGATTTGCAGACCGGTGTCAAACTTGACCGCAGTACCTATGGGTGAAAAACAGCTATGTGATGCTGAATTCTGAAAGCTTTGGGAGGCATTCCAGGAGGGAGGGCAGGAGCATATCTGCTCCAAGCAAATGATGGAGAGTCATGAGAAACTCTGCAAGAGTATCTATTTGAACAGCCTTGTCTCATAGACTAGAAGTAACAGTAAATCTGGGACACTCAAATTAGTAGGATATGTTTGGTATGCTTCAAAATTCAAAAGGCACTCACACATCTTTTTTGCAGGTGCATGGTAACAATTGAATACAATGAGAAAAAAGAAGAAACCCACATACAGGAATATGATTCCAAATAAATGACATTATTACATGTTCCACCACCCATGTTATCTACATTATTAAATGTCCACGTGGGCTATGTAGGTAAAACCTCTCGTTCTCTCAAGCAGATCATTTGTGAACATAATGGTTGAAATCAGGAGAAACTACAGGTATTATCTAGTCAGCAGTACATTTTAATGACCTGAAATATGACATTTCTACCTTTTAGATTTTGTGGTATAGAGAAAGTTAAGATATCAGACAGGGGAGTTGATATAAATAATACTCTGAGTAAAAATAATGTTTTGGGGATTTTCATCCAGACATTATTTCCTAAAGGTCTGAATGAAGAAATCACTATATGAAATTGACAAAAAAAAGAAACGTCCCTTTTTTCAGGACCCGGTCTTTCAAAGATCATTCGTAAAAATACAAATAACTTTATAGAACTTCATTGTAAAAGGGTTTAAACACTGCTTCCCATGCATATTCAATGAACCGTAAACCATTAATGAACATGCACCTGTGGAATGGTCGTTAAGGCATTAAAAGCTTACAGACACTAGGCAATTCAAGTCACAGTTCTGAAAACTTAGGACACGAAAGAGGCCTTTCTACAGACTTTGAAAAACACCAAAAGAAAGACTCCCAGGGTCCCTGCTCATCTGCGTGAATGTGCCTTAGGCATGCTGCAAGGAGGCATGAGGGCTGCAAGGAGGCATGAGGACTGCAGATGTGGCCAGGGCAATAAATTGCAATGTCCATACTGTGAGACGCCCAAGACAGCGCTACAGGGAGACAGCTGATCGTCCTCACAGTGGCAGACCGTCCTCGCAGTGGCAGACCGTCCTCGCAGTGGCAGACCACGTGTAACAACACCTGCACAGGATCTGTATATCCGAACATCACAACTGCAGGACAGGTACAGGATGGCAACAACTGCCCGAGTTACACCAGGAACACACAACCCCTCCATCAGTTCTCAGGCTGTCCGCAATAGGCTGAGAGAGGCTGGACTGAGGGCTTGTAGGCCTGTTGTAAGGCAGGCCCTCACCAAACATCACCAGCAACACAGTCGCCTATGGGCACAAACCCACCATCGCTGGACCAGACAGGACTGGCAAAAAGTGCTCTTCACTGACGAGTCGTGGTTTTATCTCACCAGGGGTGATGGTCAGATTCACGTTTATAGTCGAAGGAATGAGCGTTACACCGAAGCCTGTACTCTGGAGCGGGATTGAGGTGGAGGGTCCGTCATGGTCTGGGGCGGTGTGTCACAGCATCATCGGACTGAGCTTGTTGTCATTGCAGGCAATCTCAACGCTGTGCGTTACAGGAAAGACATCCTCCTCCCTCATGTGGTACCTTTCCTGCAGGCTCATCCTGACATGACTCTCCAGCATGACAATGCCACCAGCCATACTGCTTGTTCTGTCTGTGATTTCCTGCAAGACAGGAATGTCAGTGCTCTGCCATGGCCAGCGAAGAGCCTGGATCTCAATCCCATTGGGCACATCTGGGACTTGTTGGATCGGAGGGTGAGAGCTAGGGCCATTCCCCCCCAGAAATATCCGGGAACTTGCAGGTGCCTTGGTCGAAGAGTGGGGTAACATCTCACAGCAAGAACGGCCAAATCTGATGCAGTCCATGAGGAGAAGCAGCACTGCAGTACTTAATGCAGCTGGTGGCCGCACCAGATACTACCTGTTACTTTTGAACCCCCCCCCCCCCCCATTATTCTATTTATTTTAGTCACGTCTGTGGAACTTGTTCAGTTTGTGTCTCAGTTGTTGAATCTTATGATCATACAAATATTTGCACATGTTAAGTTTGCTCAAAACAAACGCAGTTGACAGTGAGAGGACATTTCTAACACCCTCCCAACATATCCTCCAAACACTGGGTTCGAGGCCATTATCACTTTTATACAACGGGTTACCAACATATACAAATAATGATTTGACATATTTTCAATAAACTTGAATTATTCACCCTTCCACGGGCTATAGTCCTGACACAAATCTAGTGCTGCTACCCAATCCGGCTGGTTGTTCATTCTATCGGATAGGTTGCCAGAGACGCTACCCTCTCTAACCAAATCGCTAACAGTGACAAAAAATAAAATCAGTAACAGAATGACTGCAATTGAATTGGCCACAATAGGAAATCATAGTCTCAAAACAGTTACAGTAAAGCAGAGTAGACCACAGTAAAGTACAGCAAAGAAGATTATAGTTCAGTACAGTATAATGTAATATACTCTACTGGACTTTACAGTAATGTCCAAACTTGTTAAACATAGAAGTCTATGATTGGTACAGATTTGGTCTGGTCTTGACCAACCAAATTTGGTCTTGTTTGGGTGCGGAGCTCATTAGAATAATAGCCAGTGTGTAGTATAATACTCAAACATGCAAAGGAGGATTACATTTTTTTCTACCTTGGTACCTATTCAGGATATATCACCATGAAGAGAATTACACACTCATAATTATGCATTTCTATATAGTACAGATCAAGGACCCATGATGTCATTATGTTACTGGGTGTTGATCCACTTCACTGACTGTAGTTCAATCATCTACATTGTTTTTTTAAAACTCAAGGTGTCATATCATAGCTGACACATTCTTTCTGCAGACATATTTTAATCATAATTTGGAGTTTTTGGAACAAAGTGGTCACAAAAAAACTAATTCTTTCATCAAAATTTGCATCTGCACTGTTCCTCAAATAAATGTGTTCTAGTAACATTGTCAGTGGCAATTGTTAAAAGTAGACTTCTGCATATACAGTTGAAGTCGGAAGTTTACATACACGTAGGTTGGAGTCATTAAAACTCCCTTTTCCACCACTCCACAAATTTCTTGTTAACAAATTATAGTTTTGGCAAGTCGGTTAGGACATCTACTGTGTGCATCTACTTTTTCCAACAATTGTTCACAGATTATTTCACTTTTATTACAGATTACTTTTATTACAGACTATTACTTAGAGCTCACTGTGTCACAATTCCAGTGGGTCAGAAGTTCATATACACTAAGTTGACTGCCTTTAAAAGCTTGGAAAAATTCCAGAAAATTATGTCATGACTTTAGAAGCTTCTGATAGGCTAATTGACATCATTTGAGTCAATTGGAGGTGTACCTGTGGATGTATTTCAAGGCCTACCTTCAAACCCAGTGCCTCTGTGCTTGACATCAAGGGAAAATCAAAAAAAATCATCCAAGACCTCAGAAAAAAAGTGGACCTCCACATGTCTGGTTCATCCTTGGGAGCAATTTCCAAATGCCTGAAGGTACCACGTTCATCTGTACAAACAATAGTACGCAAGTATAAACACCATGAGACTACGCAGCTGTCATACTGCTCAGGAATGAGACACGTTCTGTCTCCTTGAGATGAACATACTTTGGTGTGAAAAGTGCAAATCAATCCCAGAACAACAGCAAATAACCTTGTGAAGATGCTGGAGGAAACAGGTACAAAATCATTTATATTCACAGTAAAACAGGTCCTATATCGACATGACCTGAAAGGCCTGAAAGGCTCAGCAAGGAAAAAGCCACTGCTCCAAAACCGTCATAAAAAAGCTAGACTACGGATTGCAACTGCACATAGGGACAAAGACCGTATTTTTGGGAGAAATGTCCTCTGGTCTGATGAAACAAAAATAGAACTGTTTGGCCATAATGACCATTGTTATGTTTGGAGGAAAAGGGGGAGGCTTGCAAGCCGAAGAACACCATCCCAACTGTGAAGCACGGAGGTGGCAGCATCATGTTGTGGGGGTGCTTTGCTGCAGGTGGGACTGGTGCACTTCACAAAATAGGAGGGACTGGTGCACTTCACAAAATAGATGGCATCATGAGGATGGAACATTATGTGGATATATTGAAGCAACATCTCAAGACATCAATCAGGAAGTTAAAGCTTGGACACAAATGATCCCAAGCATTATTCAAAAGTTGTGGCAAAATGGCTTAAGGACAACTAAGTCAAGGTACTGGAGTGGCCATCACAAAGCTCTGACATCAATCCTATATAAAATGTGTGGGCAGAACTGAAAAAGTGTGTGCGAGCAAGGAGGCCTACAAACCTGACTCAGTTTCACCAGCTCTGTCAGAAGGAATGGGCCAAAATTCACCAAACTTATTATGGAAAGCATGTGGAAGGCTACCCAAAACATTTGACCCAAGTTAAACAATTTAAAGGCAATGCTACCAAATAATAATTGAGTGTACTTCTGTCCTACTGGGAATGTGATGAATTAAATAAAAGCTGAAATAAATCACTACTATTTTTCAGACATTTCACATTCTTAAAATATATTTGTGATCATAACTGACGTAAGACAAGATCATTTTTACTATGATTAAATGTCAGGAATTGTTTAAATGTATTTGGCTAAGATGTTTGTAAACTTCCAACTTCAACTGTAGGTGTATGTATGGTTTGTTAAAATTTGCAATCAATGGTTTTCGCTTAGCATACATAAAATTAAAAAGTGAGCATCAGCATCACTGTTAGCGTGGATTGCACACTACATACATCTTCACTACTTCATCAAGTAAACATTAATTAAGGCACTATCATTCTCACTATAAAACACCTAAAGACAAAGTCTGTCACTCTTCATCATTGACACATTTTTACAGACACCATCACACCAGCCATCACCATATTATCTACTCTGCCTTCATCATACTTTTTCCAAAGTTCTCCTCATCCAGTTCCCTACTATATCCCAAACCAACAGAATTAACTACAAACTAACTAACTAGTACTACGTTACATGTCACTATTCATGTGAATTTTCTGCTGGTGTATCCTGAGGTAGCTCCTCCCTGAGAACCTCTTCCTACAGTGCGTACAGGCGAACGGCCTCTCTCCCTTGTGGACCTTCAACTGCATCTTCAGCTGGTGGGTGAACTTATTCTTACACTGGGGCAGCTGTAGGGTTTCTCCCCTGTGTGGACCCTCTGGTGCCTCTTCAGGTTGGAGGAGTGTGAGAAACTAGCCCGGCACAAGTGGCAGCCAAACGGTTTCTCCCCTGTGTGAACCCTCTGGTGCCTCTTCAGGTTGGAGGAGTGGGAGAAACTAGCCCGGCACAGGTGGCAGCCAAATGGTTTCTCCCCCATGTGCAACCTCTGGTGGATTGCCACCTGTTGGGGGAAACGGAAGGCTTTCCCACAGAACGAACACGGGAAGCGCTTCTCTTTGGCGCCGCCACCTTTACTAATGCTGCTTCCACTACTGTCATTTGTCAATGGGCTTGTGTTGCCATTTAGTGTTGAGGCACAGGCATTGTCTGAGGTCTGGTTTAACATTAGGAGAGTGTGAGGAGGACGAAGGCCAGGGAGTGTCTGTGTTGTCGCAGGGTCCATGTTCCAATTGATAGATCCTATAGAAGGTAGGCTGAAGGCAGCATCTGTTACAGGGTTAACCTGAGGCCCAATCCGTCTCTCTGAATCACAACTGTAGGAGCAGGACGGAGCATCGCTAGCAGAGTCTGTATCTGTTCTCTTCTGCCGCATACAGACACCTCCCCGTCCCTGCAGACCAAATCTACACTTCGCCCTGGTCTCATCCAGTCTGTTGTCATGGATCCTAAGATCGGATGTTGTTTTGTGTTCGACTGTCTGTTTCTGGTTGTGGTTAACAGTGTTGTTCCCCAGCCCAGAGTTGAGGACACTGTCCCATCCCCTGACATCCACTATGTCACCTCTGGTCCTGGCCTGCGAATCCAAGATGGCCACCCAGTCTCCTTTGTTAGCCTCCAGCCAACTACCTGCAGGAATAGGTCACAAAATAGAGTTTAAAAATATGGCAAAGAAAACTCTACATATGGAGTTGTATGGAAAAAATAGCCAGGTGCATCACTATTCCCATTGAAGATCTATTACTGTATGGAGGCTATATGTATTTCTCTTACCTTGCTCCCCCATCTTTAGTCCACTCAGCAGATCAATGCTCTCTGCTTCATCTTCCATTGTCTCCTGTTTGACCAGCAGCAGATCAGGCTTCCCATCCTCCATGTCTATTGACTGCAATAGTAAAGGTTGGGTTTAGTTGGCACTATTTGCCGAAGCAGCAGCAAAAGTCTTCATGGGGTCCACAAAAAACCACAAAGGACGACAAGTAACAAAACACTTAGTGATAGACAAGGACAGTCACAAATTTAAAATACTATATACAAACAATACAACAACAAAAATGTGTGTGTTAGTGTGTCGCCTCACAGACCCCACCGGTCAATGAGATGCTTGAGTAATAGGAGATGGGAGTTCCATGCGATCACGGCTCAGTATAATACTGTGCGTTTCCATGAATTTGTTTTTGGACTTGGGGACTGTGAAGAGACCCGTGGTGGCATGTCTTGTGGGGTATGTACGGTGTCTGAGCTGAATGTTATTTGATTATGTAGACAATCGGGAATTTTCATCACAGTAATGTTTCCGGATGAAAACTGGAATAGAAGCAGTTCATCTCTCGTCAACCCTTTAGTGCTCCTGAGTGGCGCAGCGGTCTGAGGCACTGCATCTCAGTGCTTTGAGACAGATGCAGCTTTGCTCGGTAGGTCTTTCTTTGCTGCACTTGACCATATTACCAGACAGTAATCAAGATGGGCCAAGACCAGACCCTTAGCAGTTCATTTTACAGTGCAGGTGATTTGTACTGTAACACAGAACCACAGACATGCCCCTCCCCATCTTCACAACAACTCTCATTATGACTTGACCATGATCAGAGGGGTGAAGAGGAGCTCCACGGAACCTGAGAGTTCAGAAGTAATTTAGCCATTCAGTGTAGTCTTAGCGATCTGTAGATTTGCTATTTATGCAAGTTGTCATGTGAATTAACTTGTGACATTCCTGGATTACTCATTATACTGAGTCCGATTTAATTAAGTAATTAAATAGTCAGTTAAAAAAAAGGTTAAGGGTACAAGACTGTAAATATCTGGCTGTGTTGGCAAAAATCACTACATATCCCATTGAGCCAAGCGGAGAGAGGCCGTCTGTTGTCACAGTTCCAAGACCAGTCAGAAACGTCCAGCTAACCCTGTCAATGATGCCGGTGGATCTCAAAACTGAACTTGAATCCCCGTTAAGTAGCAATGATATCCTTCACCACCGTCATCTTATGACAGACATCTCAAACCAGATATGACTGTTCAACAAAACATAATTAAATTTTTCCCCCAGCTAATTTCTTAGTTATATGATTGTATAACTAGCAAAGAAGTTTTGAAATTGAGGGTGCAGTATTTATGAAGTTTGGCATAGTTCAGCAAGCCAGCTAGTTAAGCCCACTGAGGTATAATAAGAACGTTTTAGCCAGGGAAAACGAGCTTGGGCCTAATGAGCATGTGCACTAGGCTAATTAAGGAGGAAGATTGTAATTATGCCCTGATTAGTCATTGAAATGATTGGCAATATCAAAAGGTTGTGTTATAAATTTTAGGTAATTTATCTTGGTTTGGTAATATAACTTCATAATTTTGTTAAGTTTTGTAAAAAAAAAAACATCTACATTTACATTATGTCAACCAATCAGCTGAGCTGCCTGGCTGACTTTTTTGCCACCTATTTTGCATAATTTATTTGAACTAGTGTTGTCATGATACCAACATTTTACAAACGATACAATACCGTGCCAAGTATCACGACACCGAATAGTATCACGATGCCATGGTTGGGGGAAAAACCTGTGGCTTAGCATCCTGTGCGCACCGTTCATCGGACGCTTGTTCACGTTTTAAAAAATGTCTCCAAAAACCTGTCACTGAAATTCAGACTTCTACTCAATACAACACATTGAATTTAACTTCACAGTGTTTAACAGAACACGGCATAGAAGGGCTGATTTGCTGATATTTGCAAAGGCCTACCTGTGATTTAGCTGTAGGAATGGGAGGAAGGAATATACTGTACATGCATATTTATCTGCATGTCATTGTGCCAGTAAGGGGAAAAACACTGCATGAAACCTTTACTCTTTAGTTAACAGGCACACACAAACTGTCACCCTCACTCTCAAAACACACACACCGCTCTCTCTCCCCCACAAACACACACTGCTCCCAACTTTTACAACGTTAGGCACCAAACTGAATTTAAGGAGCACCAGAAAGACATTGATTTTTGATATAGTTTAGGCTTACATTAGGCCTATCTGAATCCTACCGTTTGAAGCACATGTCATGAGCAGCAGACCCTTTTCTTTCTTCCTGTGCCAATCAAATTTGCCTAAACATACAGTCAATCAAGTGACCAGGTTGTTAGCTAGCTACAGTAGGTAACACGACCGAACAACGCTGTTGGTTATCAAACCAATAATTAGCGACCAGGGATTCGTTTAAAAATGGCCCGCGACATGACTTGTGAAATTATGTCAAATGTGTGCAAATCCCGATAGAAAGAAAAAAAGGCATCTCCGGTAATATTAGTTTAACCGTTTAGGTTAGAGACGAGTTGTTTTCTTTGCTGTAAAGCTGCAAGCACGTGTGTCGCAAATCAGTGCTTGGTTTTCCATCTGACACTCAGAGGCTGCATGACAGTGAACTTGCAAAGTCTACTCAGACTGATCTGTGCTCTTGATTATAAAAAGCGAGGACATTTTACAATTTATCCACATTGCTAACTTTGTGCGCTGCTGCAATGTAATACATTTACAAATCTAACAGAAGACTCATCAGGGTCTGCATCCCCGCTCGCCATCACGGCAAAATTATATATTTATATTTTAAATGACAGAGGAATAGAAACACATGAAGAACAGACTGAGAGAAGCAGGTGAGTGAGGGCTGGTAGGGGATGCGGCTGGCTGATTTACAGCTGCCACGTGATACGCCCATGAAAGTTGAGTGGATATTACTGGACCTGCTTAAACAAGACACTGTGTGCAATAATAGTGTTTAACATGCTTTTTGAATGACTACTTCATCTCTGTATCCCCCACATACAATCATCTGTAAGGTCCCTCAGTCAAGCAGTGAATTTCAAACACAGATTCAACCACCAAGACCAGGGAGGTTTTCCAATGCCTGCAAAGAAGGGAACATATTGGTAGATGGGTAAACCTATTTTTTAAAAGCAGGCATTGAATATCCCTTTGAGCATGGTGAAGTTATTAATTACATTTTGGATGGTGAATCAATACTCCCAGTCACTACAAGAAACATGCGTCCTTCCTAACTCAATTGCCGGAGAGGTAGGAAACTGCTAAGGGATTTCACCATGAGACCAATGGTGACTTTTAAAACAGTTACAGTTTAATGGCTCTGATAGGATAAAACTGAGGAAAACTAACCTAATTGACAGAGTGAAAAGGAGGAGGCATGTACAGAATAAAATATTCCAAAACATGCATCCTGTTTGAAAAAAGGTACTAAAGAAATACTCTTTAATACAGCTATAATCTCAGCCAAAGGTGCTTCTACAAGTTGACTCAGGGGTTTGAATAGCTATGTAAATGAGTTATTTACGTATTTCATCTCAAATAAAAATGCAAAAAATGTCTGAAAAACATGTTCTCACTTTGTCATTATGGGATATTGTGTGTACATGAGTGAGAAAAAAATACATTCTATCCATTTTGAGTTCAGGATGTAACAACAATGTGGAATGGGTCAATAGGTATAGGTATTAATACTTTCCGAAGGCGCTGTAATTAATATGGGCTAATCATAGCCCTTTCCTGGGTAGCTTACCTGAGATGGACATAATATGAAGGGAGAAATAATAACTGTTTCGCTAACTGTTTCGCTAAGAGTCAGTCAATCAGGCACCTGTGAGTGACAGTTGGTGTATGTATGTGATGTTGGGCTGAAGCTACTGACCCGGAAGCTTGGCTCTCTCACTCCTCCCGGGCTTTTGTGACGGAGGGTGGACAATGACCTTGTTGTAACAGATGTAAGCAATGTCCCCATGCTATCTGGCAGCTTTCATATAGCTGGGATAAGCTCTTTCTGCCTCTGGCGTACAACTTCAGAGAAGTCCTCGTTGAGGAAGATGTTGGTTCATCTCAAGTTCTTGGGTCTCTCCAGAACAGCCATATTGTCCTTGAACCTTAGGAACCTGACCACTATCAGCCTGGGTCTGTCACCTGGGCTGGTTACATGTTTTCCAGACCTGTGGGCTTGCTCCACCTCAATATTCTTTTGATCCATCTGCAGCTTTTCAGTGATCATTTTCTCACTTTCTCCTCTAACTCTATCCAGGTCTCATGTGTAGACTCTGGTAGGCCATCCACAACAATGTTATTCCTCCTGGATTGTCCCTCGATAGTCTGTTTTCCCAGTCATCTGTAA